>NC_051155.1:75858268-75927727 GCF_013339745.2 Dermacentor silvarum
GGAAGCTATAATAAAACAACGGAAACAACAGAGGCGTGGTGACTAATTGAGCCAGGAAAGCTTGGTTACAGCGTGTCTGTGACGTCTATGACTAATTGCGTTTTCTGCCTTGTCTGGTAGATGTATGGTAGAGGCTGAAATTACCTGCATAATAAAATGCAATGTTCAGGTAGCTAAATAAAGGTATTCACTAACGTTTTCAATTTTTCACAATAGGGCACATATTGTAAAAGTGAAATTGAATCCGAGCAGTAGTGAAGTCAAGGCTACTTGCATAAATCTTACGACTGTCATCACTTCCAAGATATTGTCCTCCGAATATGCTAAATCAATGCATTGGCGTACTTCTTATGCGTGTCCCTTGGAATGGTCAAGGAGTCATTCCACATTTTTCGAACACTCAGAAAGGAACGGTGGCACTAGTCTGGCAAACGGAAAGAGAATGGAATGGTAGGAGCCGGAGATTCCTAATTGGAGTTGGAATCAAATTGCCACACAGTCCCGGTAGGGGAAGTATTTATATTTAGCGACACTACAAAATCTTAAAATCTTCCCATTAGACTAATCTAAGACCGAACAATTTATAACACTTCTCTTTTTTTACTCAATGCGGATCTTTCACTATCTTCCTATCGAATGTGTTGAATACCGTCTTGTTCACTATGAACAAGACGGTATTCTACACGAATATTCCAGATTTCCTTCATTACACTGTTGAAGTGCATTTAAAGACAGAGACTTTCAAGTTTACTTCTTAACTTTAAAAGCGAAGCTTTCTTGGAGAACTCTACCGGACTTTCCTGACCGTGGATGCTGGGTGCTGCTGCTGCGGTCTTGCTGATTAGCTCAAGATTAACAAAGTATTTAATTACGCGCCCGATGGTGTGATCGAACCTCGGTCCCCACCTCAACAGTCTGGTTCTCTATTTAGACCACGATACCGCTTTTTTTTCTTCTCTTTATTGCATTTTTTTACTGAACAGGCAATACCACAATGTTACAGTACATGAGCCTTTTTGTGGCTTACGGGTATTAAAACTTCTTAAGCTCTACCAAACCATTAAGCAGGATGATTCACTCAGGCAGATCGGGTTGATTCCTGAACACCTCTCGAACACGAAACGCATGCTCAATGAAACTCATTGCACGCATACTTCTATCGTTGCCAACGCCAAATAAAGCTCTGTGCGACGATCGCGCTGTGCGTCACATTCCATAGCACGGGTGCGAGAGGACACATGTGCGCGCGCTAGAATCCTTAAGGGCAAAAACGCGCAAATTATAAGGGCAAATTTATTGCGCTGAATTAACCACTTCACGAAAGCTTTACATGAATTCTTGGATGTGCGTTGAATCTGCATATATATATATATATATATATATATATATATATATATATATATTATTGGCCATCTGGGCCATCTCGTCGACGCTTCCGGAGTGCAGCCTGATCCCGACGAAACTCGCGCCGTCCGAGACCTTCCAGTTCAAGATTTCGCGGCAATTGTTCAAGATTTTGCGGCAATTGCTAGACCCCTCACTAATCTTCTGAAGAAAGGCGCACAATTTTCGTGGGGTACTTCAGAAGCCACCGCCTTTTCTCGTCTCGTCACTTTTCTCACCTCACCACCCATTCTCGCCCACTTCGACCGTGATGCCCCTACAGAATTGCGTACAGATGCCAGTAGTCATGGTGTAGGTGCCGTCTTAGCCCAGTGTCAGCGTGGCCAGGATCGCGTTATTGCTTACGCAAGCCGCCTCCTATCACCATCGGAGTGCAACTATTCCATTACGGAAAGGGAATGCCTTGCTGTTGTTTGGGCAGTTGCGAAGTTCCGTCCTTACCTTTACGGTCGTCCTTTCTCCGTAGTCACTGACCATCATGCCCTCTGCTGACTCGCATCGCTCAAAGATCCTACAGGCCGGCTTGGTCGATGGGCTTTGATGCTACAAGAATTTTCATATTCCGTGATCTACAAGTCTAGCCGTCTGCACCAAGACGCTGACAGCTTGTCGCGTTACCCTATTGACGACTCTGACACCTCCAATACTGACAATGCTGCTTGCGTTTTCTCAGTATCCCAACTCCTTCATTTCGCCGACGAGCAGCGTCGTGATGCCTACATCAGAGCACTCATCGACCGTTTGGAACACTCTCCGGCCGATGCTACTCTACGCCTCTTCGTCCTCCGCGACGGTACTGTGTACCGTCGTAACCTTCATCCGACGGCTCTGAGTTCCTACTTGTAGTACCTAAACACCTCCGCTCAACCGTTCTAGAAGAGCTTCACGACGCACCAACGGCAGGACACCTCGGCGTATCTCGAACCTATGACCGAGCACGTCGCCGCTTTTTCTTGGCCGGGCCTTGCCCGTTCCGTACGGCGTTACGTCGCCGCTTGTGAACTTTGCCAACGACGCAAGAAGCCTTCCCAGCTCCCCGCTGGCTACCTGCAGCCGCTCGACATCCCGGCCGAACCCTTCCATCGTGTTGGCTTAGACCTTCTCGGCCCCTTTCCGGAATCTACATCAGGAAACAAGTGGGTTGCCGTCGCTGTGGACTATGCGACCCGCTACGCCGTAACACGCTCTCTTCCGACCAGTTGCGCTACTGACGTTGCGGACTTCCTCCTCCACGATATCATTTTGATGCATGGTGATCCGAGTCAAATGCTCACCGACCGTGGCCGTACGTTCTTGTCCAAAGTCATTGACGACATCATGCGTGCCTGCTCAACACAGCATAAAATTACCACCTCCTACCACCCACAAACGAACGGCCTCACTGAGCGTCTGAACCGCACGTTTACAGACATGCTATCGAAGTACGTTTTAGCCGACCACCGTGACTGGGACCTGGCTCTACCTTACATTACCTGTGCATACAACTCTTACCGTCTCGAAACTGATGGCTTTCCCCCGTTTTACCTCATGTATGGCCGAGAACCGACGCTACCACTAGACAATGTGCTTCCGTCCACCACAGCTTCCACTAGCGATTATGCCCGTGATGCAATCGCCCGTGCTGACCATGCTCGCCAACTTGCGCGTGCTCGTCTGCAAGTGTCTCAAGAAAAACAGAAACAACGCTACGACCTCCGTCACCGTGATGTGCATTTTGCGCCCGGCACCCTCGTGTTGCTTTGGTCACCATCCCGTAAAGTTGGCCTTTGTGAAAAACTGCTCTCCTGTTACACAGCCCATATCGCGTACTCCGCCCAGTGACCGATGTCACCTACGAAATCTTTCTCGCCACGCCCACTAAGTCCTCCGCTGTTGCCACCAGTGATATTGTCCACGTCGCCCGACTCAAACCCTACAACTCTCCAAGCGCATTGGATATTTAACAGCACCGTGACGGCGCTTTTGCCGCCGGGGGGGGGGGGTAGTATTACGATCGAAAGATGGTCAAGGGACGAGCCGCCGCGAGAAAGACGATGAAGTGTGTCTGTGCTCTCGGTACGAGCGAGTGTGGGCCTGGCTGTCTGGCTCCAGTGTAAATAGCCTGTAAATAGCCTCTTTCGTCTGTGTCCTTCCACACGTAACAATATATATATATAGTGGGCATTTATTGTGTACTTCATCTTCTGTACATTATCATCATCATACGTGTGCCCCTCATCTTATCGCGCGTGCGGGGCATCATCATTAGCGTGGACTGTGTCGACGGCTGTTCAGGCTGGTTGTGGACGCCGCCCTTCTTCACTGCGTCGTCTCTCGGGCTCAATAAAGATCGGCCCTTACTGTGACGTCACAAGTGGTGGAGGTGCTTCCTGGTTCCCCGTCCTCTACGCCCCTGGCCTACTCGCTGGAGCTTCGTTTCGGTCGCGGCTTGTGCCCACTGTCCGTCAGCGTGTCCCAGGACGAGCAGCCTGGCGCTTCTACCCTAACCATCCCGCCTCCACAAGCAGCACCTTCTGTGATCATCAGCGGCCACCAGCGTGATCCCCATCTGTTCGCTGGTCTTCGCGGTGAAGATGCTGAAGGCTGGCTGGATGATTACGAGAGCGTAAGCTCTGCTAATCGGTGGGATGATCCCCACAAACTCCGCCATGTCTCCTTCTACCTGACCGGTATGGCGAATACCTGGTTTTTCAGCCATGAGGTTGATTTCACCGATTGGACGAACTTCAAGCAGCAGCTTCGGCAAGTTTTTGGCACGCCGGTGGTTCGCTCCGCCCTTGCGAGGAAAACTCTGGATGCTCGCAAACACTCCGGTGAGTCCTACACATCGTACATCGAGGATGTGCTTGCACTTTGTCGCCGTTTCAATGCTGCCATGGCTGAGTCAGACAGGATACGCCACATTCTTAAAGGTATTGGGATTGTGGCCTTCAACGCGCTCGCCGTCAAGAACCCGGCTACCGTCGCTGACATTGTCTTGACGTGCCAGCGCCTCGACGAGCTCGAGTCCGTACGCTTGTAGCCGGACTTCAGCGAACACTGTTCTGCGGCAGACCCTGACTTGCGTATGATGATCCGGGCGATCATACACGAAGAACTGCAATCACTTGGCTTGTAATCTCCGTTGATGATTCCTGCTCAGCCTTCTGGTGCTGCATTGCGTGACGTCTTCAGAGAGGAACTCGCGTCAATGACCTGCTCTGCGAATGTGGACCCTCCGGCCCCTCGTACCGTACCAACATACGCGCAGGTTGCTTCCGCGCCTCCAACTAGGGTACGGCCAACGTTGCCTCTACCCACATACACGCAGGTTGGTGTAGCTCCTCCGGCCAATGTCCCCTCATTACCACTTGAGCCGTCATCGCCCCATCTGACCGCACTATCTCACAGCGCACCGAGCGCCCCTTACTACCCGCCTTGGCGACCGTCTCGTCCTACCCGTTATTACTGTTGTTATCGCGGCCATATATCACGTTTTTGCCGCAAGCGCCAACAAGATGAGCGTCGCGGGTACGACCTGTGTGAACGCGATGCGTATTCTGGTGGGGCCTGTTACCAAAGCCGTCGTTACGCTTCCCCTCCGCGTTGTTCCCCATCTCCGCCCGCAACGACCGAGACGCCGAATGGTTACCGTACCACCAGACGCCGATCACCTTCGCCCTTCCGCCGCTCCTCGTCACCGCTTCGGCCTACCTCATTCACCTCTGACCGCCACCCGGAAAACTAAGTATTGCAGTTTTCGGAGGAAAAACTGCATTCAACGACAGGACTACGATTCCTCCAGCGCGCCCTTGTAATATGATATCCGTGTTTGTTGAAGTTGTGCACGTTGAAGTATTGGTGGACACCGGTGCGACTTTATCTGTTATGCATTCCGATTTGTGTAGGCGTCTCAGGAAAGTTACGACGCCTTATGATGGACCCGCGCTTGTTGCAGCTCAAGGGAAAACAATCCACCCTTCCGCGTTTTGTACAGTGCGTGTATCCATCGATGGCATCGTCCACTACATACAATTTGCTGTGCTGTCGCCCTGCTCCCACCAGCTCATTTTAGGATGGGATATCATTGCCTCTGCTTCTGCTGATATATGTTGTGGTCAAGGTGTCGTACATACGACCGACACCGACTATTCGCTCGGAGATGAACCGTACCAGCCACTTCGTCTACTCGCTGCAAAAGATACCGAGCTACCTCCAGGCTGTCAGCAAATTCTGACCATCACGTCCAACGTCATCGACCATGGCGATGTGTTAATGTTACCTTGTGCGCGTTGGCTCACAAAAGGGATAGCCATTGTTTCAGGCCTAGTTAGGTTTGATAATGGTTCTGCGCTTCTTGCAGCAAGAAACACAACACCTGACAAAATTTTGCTTCCTAAAGGCACCACTTTGGCTTGCGTTGCTGATTCAGTGCCTCTCTCTGTCGTTCCCCTCAAGGCTACTCCCTCTGAAATCCTTCCTGCTGGACATTGTGCCTCTACCTTCGCTCTTGCTGCTGTAATCAGTTCGGACTTGACCCCTTCGCAGACGCAACAGCTCCTTGCCTTGTTGAAGAAGCATGAAGGTTCATTGGACGCCAATTTTTCGACATTGGGAAAGACCACCTTCTTCTTCTTCTTTCTTCTTCTTTCTGGGGTTTTACGTGCCAAAACCAGTTCTGATTATCAGGCACGCCGTAGTGGAGGGCTCCGGATTAATTTTGACCACCTGGGGTTCTTTAACGTGCAATTCAACGCAAGCACACGGGCGTTTCTGCATTTCGCCTCCATCGAAATGCGGCCGCCGGGGCCGGGATTCGATCCCGCGACCTCGTGCTCAGCAGCGCAACGCCTTAGCTGGGAATGACAACCGTCACAGCGCATCGGATTCCGACAGACGGCAGATCCATCGTGCGTTGCCGGCCGTATCGCGTGTCTCAAGCTGAGAGCAAAATTATTTAGCAAAACGTCGCCGACATGCTGCAACGTGAGATAATTCGCCCCTCTGCTAGCCCTTGGTCGTCTCCTATTGTTTTGGCCCGAAAAAAAAAGATGGCTCCGTGCGTTTCTGTGTAGATTATGGAGCGCTCAACAAGATTAAGCGCAAGGATGTGTACCCCATGCCTCGCATTGACGATGCCCTCGATACCCTGCAAGGTGCCGAGTACTTCTCTAGTCTTGATCTGCGTTCAGGTTACTGGCAAATTCCGATGCACGAAGCCGACAAAAAAAAAACAGCGTTTGCACCCCCAGATGTTCTTTACGAGTTGAACGTCATGCCCTTCGGCCTTTGCAATGCTCCCGCAACTTTTGAGCGCATGATCGACACCGTTCTGCGGGGCCTTGCTTGTGCTATCTGGTTGAAGACTTGCTTGTGCTATCTGGATGATATCGTTAATTTCTCGTCGACAATTGCACAGCACCTGCAACGTCTCGACGAGGTTCTCACGTGCATAGCCAACGCTGGTCTTCAGCTCAAGACCAAAAAGTGTCATTTTGCAAGCAAGATGATCAAGGTCTTAGGTCATATTGTAAGCAAAGATGGCATTCGACCTGATCCTGACAAGATTTCGGCGGTGCTTCACTTTCCTCGTCCAGAAAAGACCAATGACATACGCAGTTTCCTTCCTATTTTCGCCGATTTATTCGCGATTTCGTCTCTATAGCTGCACCTTTACGCCACTTCGTTCTGGTGCTCCCTTCGTGTGGTCACCTGACTGTGAATCTGCCTTTGATCAGCTAAAGGGCGCCCCCACATCTGAACCTGGCCTGTGTCATTTTGATGAGACTGCACCCACACTCTTGCACACGGATGCTAGCCGCCATGGCATCGGTGCTGTGCTCCTCCAGCGAGACAACTCTTCGCGTGAAAGAGTCGTTGCGTATGCCAGCCGCGTGCTCACACCTGCCGAGAAGAACTATACCATCACCGAGCAGGAGCGCCTCGCTGTCGTTTGGTCGGTCCAGAAATTTCGCCCTTATCTCCAGGGTCGCCATTTTACCATCGTGACGGATCACCATGCCTTACGCTTGCTTTCCACACTCAAGAACTTGTCAGGGCGTCTTGGTCGCTGGATTCTTCGTCTGCAAGAATATGACTTTGATATCATCTACAAGTCTGGTAAGAAGCACCAAGACGCAGACGCTCTTTCTCGCTGCCCGCTTCCTACAGCCGCACTCATCAATGGTTCCGCCGCCCTCTCCAGTGACGCACTCACTGACGTCTCTTCTACGGCGGTTTTGTCATTCGCCACTCTTGATCGTCTCACTTCGCACGACCATGAATCATTTTCGTCTCAACAACTCACTGACTCGTACTGTCGCCGTATTATATAGACCACCTTCGTGGAGCTTCGCGCCCGCCTAACGCCCGGCTTCGTCGACAGCTGACACAATTTAAGCTGGAAAACTCCGTGCTGTACCGCCATATCCATCATCCTGATGGACGACGCTGGTTGCCCGTGCTACCTCGTTGCCTTCGTGCGCGTGTCCTTCAGGCCTTTCATGACGATTTGACTGCTGGCCACCTTGGCATCCAGAAAACTTACGACCGCATAAGAAGTCGCTTCTACTGGCCTGGCCTGTCTACCAGTGTGGCGAGATACGTCGCTTCCTGCGCCATTTGTCAGCGTCGCAAACGTCCAACATCAGCTCCTGCCGGGCAACTACTACCAGTCTCATGTCCTGCGGAGCCATTTGAGGTTGTTGGCATCGATCTCAATGGGCCACTTCCCATGACTCCCGCCGGTAGTCAATGGATAGTGATAGTCGTCGACCACCTGACGCGCTATGCCGAAAAAGCTTGTGTAAGTTCAACATCGGCTTCCGAAGTCGCTGCCTTCATTCTTAAATCCATCATCCTGCGCCATGGCGCCCCTCGTGTCCTTCTGAGCGAGCGCGGAGAGACATTCCTTTCCCAACTGGTAGGCAAAGTGCTCAAAGCCTCTGGCAACAGTCGCAAGACTACATCAAGTTATCATCCTCAGACCAACGGCCTGACTGAGCGGTTTCATCGTACGCTCTCTGACATGATAGCCGCCTATATTCAACCCGATCACAGAAACTGGGACACAATTTTGCCATTCGTCACCTTCGCGTATAACACCGCCGTTCAACGCACAACTGGTTACTCGCCATTCTACCTTTGTTTATGGCCGTTCAGCCAGTTCCTTTCTCGATGTTCTTTCTTCTCTGCCCCTGCAGTCCATCTCGATCTTCCTGCGAAGAATATGTTTCCCGCCTCGTCCATTGTCGCCAGCGGGCCCGCGTCAACACCGCAGCCAGACAGCGGGACCGCAAGGATCATTATGACGCATATCATCGCGTAGTATTCTACCAGCCTGGCGATGAAGTGCTGCTCTGGACACCAGTTCGCACTCCTGGGTTGTGCGAGAAGTTTCAGTGTCAGTTTATTGGCCCCAACACGGTCCTGGAAATGACTTCTCCAGTTAATTATCGAGTGACCCCTGTTGTTTCCTCAACTGACCGCCGTTGCCGCTCTTCCGAAGTGGTCCACGTTTCTCGTATGAAGCCCTTCACGCGGCGTTCCCCGTACCTTTAGGCAGCGGCCAGGATGGCCGCTGTCGCGCGAGGGAAATTAGTGTGGGCATTCATTGTGCACTTCTTCATCTGTACATTATCATCATCATGTGTGAGCCCCTCATCTTCATCGCGCGTGCGGGCGCATCATCAGAGTGGAATGTGTCGACGGCTGTTCAGGCTGGTTGTGGACGCCGCCCTGCTTCGCCGTGTCGTCTCTCGGGCTCAATAAACGTCCGCCCTTACTGTGACGTCACAATATATATATATATATATATATATATATATATATATATAACTGGATTTTTCAATGGGCCAAGCGTATTTAGGAAAATCAGAAGCACAACTTCGCGGTTGTCGTAGGTTTATTATTTTCCCAACAGTTTCGGTCGGTGGACCGATCTTTTTCAAGGGGGGGGCAAAGTGACCTCCCTTGAAAAAGGTCGGTCCACCGACCGAAACTGTTGGGAAAATAATAAACCTAAGATAACCGCGAAGTTGTGCTTCTGATTTTCCTATATATATATATATATATATATATATACATTGTTGTTGGAGTGGTGGCGTGGAACAGAGGTAGAATACCCGGCCTAAAATCTGAAGGTCGTAAGTTCGAATCCTACTCCAGTCCACCACATTTTCAGGCATGGAGTGGTGCCTGACACCGGCAAAAATATATATTGCCGAGAGCTAGTGGGGCTATACTAGTTCAGGTGCAACCAAACTAGGAAGGCCCACTAAGCTTCATCAAAGTCACTCCCTCACCAGAACAGGAATTGGCCTCCCTGGTGCAGTATTCGGCCACTACCTCCCTCATGACTCCGACAATTAACCCATGGCCCTCAGTCCCCAGTGGCTGCGCAGCACCTGACCAAGGCGGCAGAGGGTGCTAAAAATGTCTGGGTCCGGACAAGCCGCCAATGGAAACCGAACCCGCAACGTTCAACACGTGCACCCTCTCGAGTGAGGCTAGCTTAGCAGGACTATTTGAAGAATTATCAGGCATTGCCTGGGATAAAATTGGCCTTAGTGAGGTTAGAACTGGTGAGGCTTCCACAGTGCTGACCAACGGCCACGTCCTCTGCTACAGAGGTTTTCCGGATAAGAAAGAATCCGGGGTACGATTTCTTGTCCATAACAACATAGCGGGCAACATTGATGAATTCTACAGCATTACTAAGAGGGTAGCAGTCGTCGTAATAAAGCTGAATAGAAGGTACAAAATGAAGGTAGTACGAGCCTACGCCCCAACCTGTAGCCACAATGATGAAGAAATAGAACAGTTTTATGAAGATGTTGAATTAGCAATGAGAAAGGTGCAAAGTCAGTGTACTGTAGTCATGGGCGACTTCAATGCAAAAGTGGGAAAAAAGCAGGCTGGTGAGCAAGCAATCGGCAACTACGGCGTCGATTCTAGGAATCCAATAGGAGAGATGTTAGTAGAATTTGCGGAAAGGAATAGGCTCTGAATAATGAATACCTTCTTCAGGAAGCGCAGCAACAGGAAGTGGACCTGGAAAAGCCCTATTGGAGAAACAAGGAATGAAATAGGTTTCATACTCTCTGCCGATCCAACCATAGTGCAGGATGTAGAAGTGTTAGGTAAGGTATAGTGCAGTGACCATAGGTTAGTGAAGTCTAGGATTTCTCTCAATATGAAGAGAGAAAGAGTGAAATTAGTCCAAGAGGAAACAGGCCAACCTAGACGCAGTAAGGGTAAAAGCAGACCAATTCAGGCTGGTGTTTGCAAACAAATATGCAGCTCTAGAAAAAGAAGATAACGACCACATAGAGGTAATGAATGAAACCGTAATTAGGTTGATCACAGATGCAGCAATTGAAGTGGGAGGTAAGGCACCAAGGCAACCAAGTAGCTCTCCCAAGAAACAAAGGACCTAATAAAGAAACGACAAAACATGAAAATGTCCAACTCAAGAGATAGATAAAACTCGCTGAACTGTCAAAACTGATCAAAAAGAAGAAATTAAGGGATATTCGAAATTATAGCTTGGGAATGATTGAGGAAGCCGTAAAATATGGACGCACCATTAAATCAGTAAGAAGAAAGCTTGGCATAGGACAAGGCAAGATGTATGCACTGAAAGATAAGCATGGAAATATCATCAGAAATTTCAATGACATAGTAAAAGCAGCGGAAGAATTCTAGACTGACCTGTAGAGTTCCCAAAACAGCCAAGCTACTTTCATTCGAAATAGTGATGAACCAGATACAGAAGCTCCTTCTATAACTAGCGATGAAGTTAGAAGGGCCTTAAAAGACATGACCAGGGGAAAAGCGGCTGGAGAAGATGGAATAACAGTAGATTTAATCAAAGATGGAGGAGATATCATGCTTGAAAAGCTTGCGGCCCTTTATACACAGTGCCTCACAACTTGAAGTGTACCAGAGAGCTGGAAGAACACCAACATTATACTAATCCATAAGAAGGGAGACGTTAAAGAATTCAAGAATTATAGACCCATTCGCTTGCTTTCAGTATTGTATAAAATATTCACCAAGATAATTTCCAATAGAATCAGGGCAACAATTGACTTCAGCCAACCAAGAGAACAGGCTGGCTCCAGAAAGGGATATTCTACGATGGATCATATCCATGTCATCAGTCAGGTATAATCGAGAATTCTGCGGAGTACAATCAACCTCTCTATATGGCTTTCATAGATTATGAAAAAGCATTTGATTCAGTAGAGATACAAGCAGTCATAGAGGCATTGCGTAATCAAGGAGTACAGGAGGCATACGTGAATATCTTAGCAAATATCTACAAGGATTCCACAGCTACCTTGGTTCTCCACAAGAAAAGTAGAAAGTTACCTATCAAGAAAGGGGTCAGGCAAGGAGACACAATTTCTCCAATGCTATTCACTGCATGCTTAGAAGAAGTATTCAAGCTCTTAGATTGGGAAGGCTTAGGAGTGAGGATAAACGGCGATTATCTCAGCAACCTTCGGTTTGCAGATGACATTGTCCTATTCAGCAACAATAGAGACGAATTACAGGGAATGATTGAGGACTTTAATCGAGAAAGTGTAAGAATTGGGTTGAAGATGAATATGCAGAAGACAAAGATAATGTTCAATAGCCTGGCAAGGGAAAAATAATTCAGGATGACCAGTCAGCCTCTAGAGTCTGTAAAGGAGTACGTTTATCTAGGTCAATTAGTCACAGGGGACCCTGATCACGAGAAAGAAATTTACAGAAGAATAAAATTGGGTTGAAGTGCATACGGCAGCCATTGCCAAATCCTAACTGGGAGTTAATCACTGTCGCTGAAAAGAAAAGTGTACAATCATTGCATTCTACTGGTGCTAACATATGGGGCAGAAACTTGGAGCTTAACAAAGAAGCTCTAGAACAAGTTAAGGACCGCACAAAGAGCAATGGAACGAAAAATCTTAGGACTAACGTTAAGAGACAGGAAGAGAGGCGTGTGGATCCGAGAACAAACAGGGATAGCCGATATTCTAGTTGACATTAAGCGGAAGAAATGGAGCTGGGCAGGCCATGTAATGCGTAGGACGGATAACCGGTGGACCATTAGGGTTAGAGAATGGATACCAAGAGAATGGAAGCGCTGTCGAGATCGGCAGAAAACCAGATGGGTTGATGAAGTTAGGAAATTTGCAGGCGCAAGTTGGAATACGCTAGCGCAAGACAGGGGTAATTGGAGATCGCAGGGAGAGGCCTTCGTCCTGCAGTGGACATAAAATATAGGATGATGATGATGACATTGTTATTGTTTAGCTACTATCATTGTACTAATAGTTATTGACTTTGCATTATTTCCAGTTTGTACTTTCTTTACTTAGCCTAATATTCCACTTAGTGGTTACTACATTGCTGTTTGCAGTTACTACATTGGTTACTACATTGCTGTTTGTCGTTACTACATTGGTGGTTACTACTTTGCTGTTTGCAGTTATATATTAGCACAAATGTATATTTTCTGTCAGGAGGTCCCCTTTCATCTGCATCCTCTGGGACCTCCTTCTGTATACTTATGTAAGCATGTATTCCACTTACGAAAGAAATAGACTGAAAGTGAAACTGAAGGAGTTCCGTTGACAAGAATTATTCTATTTAGAAAGAGCGTGTTTGACCTACGACAACGGAATGCAAGCCAGAAATGGCCACTTCGCAAGCGGTTGCACTCTGTGCGAGTCCGCGGTTATTTGGGAAGCACGCTATGTTTTTTTTTTTTTCGCACACTGTCGAATAGCCAGAAGCCGCGATAAGAAACGGTCAGATTGAGGTGGGCTGGAAAATGGTGCCCGTTAAACTGGCAGTAAATGTGAAACAAAAAAAAGGCAGTAGGCTGCAGCAATTACTTGGGCTCTGAACTCATTTAGTGCAACAGCAGCATTCTTCCTGAAGATCACCATCTTAGTTTTGCTTGCCTGCCTTTTTGCTGAAATACTTGTGCTCACCCACTAAGGGGAGATATGATGTCAGATTATTTAGCAAGGATTAGAGGCAACAACGCCCTAAAGAGATGACAGTGGTTGTTGTTGCTTGTGAGAAGAAATGCGTAACATTATTTGTTTATTGGCACTTTCTTTTTTTTGTAGCGGGGGGGGGGGGGGGCGCCTTTGGGAAACTTTAATTGGAGCCACCGCCAAAGTATTCAGTAGCGCAATTTAAGGACGGATATCTAGGAATGTCGGGCTAACTTTGTGATTTCTGCCAAGCAGATGTGGACTTCGTTACTGCTCAGCTTCAACTTCGCATTTGCGGTATGTGACCTGAAGCGAATAATTATAAGGTTGATTATTGAACCTTTAAAAAAAACAAAAAAAAGCTAGTTACCTGGACATTGCGATTTGTCGTGCAAGTAACGTCCGCCTATTAAGTAACCTACCTAAACTGGCCGAATTGCGCCCTTACGCTTCATGCGAACTTAAAAAATAAATAAGTTACCCTGTAAGGAAGCTTCTGTTGATCCGTAATCAGCTGTGTCATTTTGTACGCTAAGATGTTAATAAAAGCGCCCCTTAGTTTAACATACTAAAGACCACCGTTCATAATGAGCTCAATAAATGTCAGACTGTTTTCTATACAGCACATGAGCGCACTGTTCGCACCGTTCAGTGCACCAACGCTGAAGCCATTCTCGTCCCACCCTCATAGATGGGCAACCATGTAATCTTCTCTACAAATCCACCCATATTTGGTGCGTAACGCCGGCCCTACAGTCTAGCACGAATGTCCTAGCAACGTCACGTGTCGCCTATACAAATTATGGTAAGGACTCGCCATACGGCAAATATGAAACAAAAGCCTGCCATGGATGGGAAGAAATCAGTCTTATGATTCTGGTGCAAAAACATACGTTGTGCGACGAATACGTGTCCAGACAACCTCACGACGTCATCAACGGCTCTTGCCCAAAACTTTGCAAGAACTGTCGGATACGACATTTTAAAGAGAACTAAGCCGCCGCGGTAGTCCAGTGGCTATGACACTGCGCTGCGGAGCTCGAGCTCGCGGGTTCAATCCCAGCTGCTGCGGCCGCAGCCCGTTGGGGGAAGAACGTAAAAACACTCATGTACTGTATATAGGGTGCAAGTTAAAGAACCCCGAGTGGTGAAAATTAATTCAGAGCCCCCCTACTATGGCGTGCCTCCTAATCAGATCGTGATTCTGGCACCTAAAGCCCCAGAATATTTAAGAATACAAATTAACACGCAGCAGTCCGAAACATCGATGACTGCCTACATGTAGCACACAACAATGTTTTGCGAGACCCAAAAGTCATATCAGCAGCAGTGAAATTTACTAAGTAATGTCTCCAGCAGCTGCACCACTTTATTAGAACAGCACAATGACGGCCAATCGGGTGATCCGGAATAGCAGCGCGCAGTAAACGACGGGTCCTGCCTATCATGAATGGCTATCAGAACAGACGTAATCAAGGCGTCTTAAGAACGAAGCTGAGCGTTTGTTTGTGCTTGTGTATGTTATACACAACTAACGTTGCACAGAAAATTACCAATTATAACCATATTCATAAAAGCTGGTCGCATGCCGTACCAAAATAGTTATATAGAAGCAAATCGCATCGAGATCCCTGGCTGACCGATATTTCGTAAATGGTTCCTTTCTTATCTCTTCAACAGCGAGATTTGCGGCCTCAAGGATAACGTCCAGAACCGGAAATCGGCATTCTTCCTGGGTGCCAGGTAGGAAAGCATCAAGTCTTTACGACAATGTTCGCATACGAAAGAGTGGCTGTCGAGATATAGCCCAAGCTACAAGTGGACAATTTCTTTAAGGTGCGAGTCCACGGTGCGCCTGTTCGCGCCGCTGCTTATTGGCGATATCCTTGTTACAGCTTTAAGAAACAGCCAATAGCCCATCTAAATAGCACATTGCCTGATAATGAAAGCTTTTTGTACAAATTGAGCTAGTACGCTTTTTAAAAGAGACAGGACTTAGTGAAAAACTATAGAATGTGCGGACTCGTGTTTCTTTTTCTTTTCTTTTCATTCTTCTCTTGTATTTTAAACTTTTCTACCCTTACCCCATCTCCCAGTGCAGAGTAGCCAACTTAACCTGGTTAACCTCTCTGCCTTTCACGTCTTATTTTCCTTCCTACCTTCCTTCCTGAATTCTTTACGCGGGTGAGGCTTGTCACTTCGTGCAGCGCAGTCGAGAAAACCCACATTTCCCATATCGAAAAATCCCGTACGGACTTAAGGGAGTCCCATATAAAAACCCATATATCCTCAGATATGATATGTGGCATGTCCCATATGATCCCCATATGAAACAAATGAATGCTCCATATAAAAGCCCGTATGTTCCTGGGCTGGGCATGTAATGGAGCTGGGCAGGCCATGTAATGCGTAGGATGGATAACCGGTGAACCATTAGGGTTACAGAATGGATACCAAGAGAAGGGAAGCGCAGTCGAGGTCGGCAGAAAACCAGATGGGATGATGAAGTTAGGAAATTTGTAGGCACAAGTTGGAATACGCTAGCGCAAGGCAGGGGTAATTGGAGATCGCAGGGAGAGGCCTTCGTCCTGCAGTGGACATAAAATATAGGCTGATGATGATGATGATGATGTTCCCAAATATCGTATGGGGCAAGTTCCATATGATTTTAAAAATGTATGGAACTGACATATATAAACAGGTATGTTCCCATACAAGATATGTTGGCATGCCCCACATGATATGCTAGATTTTCATCCTCTTCACTCTTTGCTCATGAAAACGCACACGTGAAAGGGGAGAGCTTGCATACACTCGTGACTAAGTTAACTGTCAGGGTCACATGCATACAGAAACGCTGTGGAAAACTGTGAGCACAAAACGTCGTTCGTTTTTGTTAAATATTTCTTCTAATACACTTATCGCGAGTGTACGCCTTTGCTGTACTCTTTCACGTGTCGCCTGTTTTTCGATGGGGGCGAAATGCGAAAACACCCGTGTACTTAGATTTAGGTGCACGTTAAAGAACCCCAGGTGGTCCAAATTTCCGGAGTCCCCCACTACGCCGTGCCTCATAATCAGATCGTGGTTTTGCCACGTAAAACCCCATAATTTATTTTTTGTCGCCAGTTTTACGGAGGTGTGACTATAATGAACCAGCTTTCCCAAGAGCTGTACGTCGTTTTATGGCAGTTTGCATTTGGCTCCTCTTGGTTAAGCTCCTGGTGATATCTATTATGATCGACGATACGAATACGCCGTAGTTTTGTGTGTTCAAAATGACTTCAGAATATGCGAACGCAGCGCTTTGTCGTGTCGCTTTCATAGACGCGTCCATTTGTATACGCTGCTCTACCATCACGAATGCTGACCGACTCGCGCGACTTTTCGCACTTGAGAAAATGCAACATCTACTTAACTACGCGATCAGTTCGCAGGCTTTAAGAGCTGCGCAGAAAAATGGCGGTGTAAAATATGCACGTATACGATGTGTGGCCTTGGAATAAAATAAGTCCACTCGCCGAACAAGCACCATATAGCAGCACACCACGAGTCGGACTAGGCACACCTGCATTGGTATTCGAGGTTCCCTAATGGCCATCGACAACAAATTATCAAAAAGGGTTCATGAGTCAACTTATCCCTTATCCTTTAATGATATCATTAAACTGCACCCGAAGCACCATTGACTTGTCTCCCATGATGACCGACTTGGACTGCGCTTTCGTGGTACTAATTCCCATCAGCTTAAGTTTGATTCATTAGCCTGCCTTAATGCAAAGTTTTAAATATTTTACCATCGGAGATTTTAGTAGCTAGCAGACTGCGTGCACTAAGCAAGAAAGTGCCTTCTTCGCAGAACCAGCCTGGTCCATGACACGCATCCGATGTTGCTGTGGGACGGACACCAGTCCCACCGTGAAGGCCCACTTGCAGGAGACACCACACCACCTGAAGGTTTGTGGATGTTTGAGTTTGTGTTTACTTCGCACAACTTGTAAGGAGTGCATGGTGTGATGAGGACGGTAGGAAAAAAAGCTGCGTTAAGGCAGCTTGACTGGTCCGATTCTTCTGTGAAACCAGGCACTACAGATGAAAGGTGATTTCCGTATCTAGCAGAAATAAACTCGGACAAAAATACACTACACGTGCATATATGCACATACCAGAGGATCATTGTACAAAAGTAAGCACACGTCACAGTATCAACGTAAAAAACGAAAAAAAAGGAAATGCGAGAAATGCATTGACAACGCTTGCATTCACATATGACATTACACAAAATTTTACAGAAGCGACTATAGACTAAAATGCATTCCATCTTTCTTTCTTTCTTTCTTTTATGCGCATGTGAAAAGACACGCGTTGCGGTGGTTTGGACACATCTAAATGTTATTTTTGGCATCAAAATTGCCGCTTTTGATGGCCAGAGAGGCGAAGACATGGGCGTTGTAAACTTTCTGAAAAGTGCCACAATTTTCAAACAACGACGTGCGCGAGCTACATCTGGGACAAAAACTTGAATGCTATAACGCGGGGGTGTGTTGTGAAAAAGCACAGCAATACGCAGAGCTTTTGTTCCACGTGAAGCTTGTTTGGGCTTAAAGGGACACTAAAGAGACGCGTTAGGCTGGATTGTTACATGGACTGCAATTCAGCCTTAGCATGAGCTGCCGCTCGGTGAGCCAAGAGGGACGCGAAAACTGAATATAGTGGGAGGGGAAGGCGACTGCCACCTGTATTTACCCGCACCACCTCACGGATTTCAACTGCGTTTGATCGCGGCTATACTTGTTCGTTTGTCAAAGACAATGACTCCACTGCGCTCCTAAAGTGCTACGCCTAAAACTGAATTCACGGCCACATTGATGTAACGAGCAATAAAAAAAAGATAGGTACGGCTTTCAATTTTCTTCGTTAACGATCTGCGTTTTTCAGCCAAATATCAACGCAAATCAAGCTTGTAAAGAGTGCACCGCTCTCGCCTGATTTATTGTTTCCTGGTGAGGGGGCTTACGCGTCTTTGCACAGGCCTATATTTCATCATTTCGTTCGCTTTTTTCATGCCCATTGAGTCGTGTGCACTCACTATCTCTTTGCCAGACCTGCAAAGGCCGGAACACTACCTGGTGACCGAGATGCAGCCTGGCTGGTGTCCGCTGACCTCCTACAAGGTGATGACCCTCGCCTGCATAGAGTGGTGATGCGGCGGTCGCATTTCGATGGAGGCGAAATGCAAAAACGCCCGTGTGCTCGCGTTGTAGTGCACGTTAAAGAACCGCAGCTGGTCAAAATTAATCCGGAGCCCTCCACTACGGCATGCCTCATAATCAGAACTGGTTTTGGCACGTAAAACCCCAGAAAGAAGATGACGCGGCACTGAAAGAGGAGTTACACGCGCCGGTTATCTATGACGCGGCGACGTTCAGGCAACCACTAGATATTTTCTTCGTACACTATACCTTTTACAAAGGCGCAAATTCTCACAATTTATAGGTAACAAATTATCTTTACATTAACTAACTCTGATATCTGACCGACTTTGCATGTTTGAATATTTTTCGCCAGGCCCGATGTTGATATCCATCCGAGTAAAATTTACAGGAGCAGGCCATTCACATAAAAACAAGTGTTACGTAACAATTTTTATTGCATCTTAGGGCGAATACAGCATACACGTAAACATTATCCGAAACCCAACAATATTGTTTAAAAGTTCCATACCAGAAATAAATAAGTACGAAAGCTAATAGCAACATAAGCAATTACCAGAACCAATAGATATCGATTTCGAATATAGAATGGGGTTAATAGATCGCCTTCTTAGATTTTATTAAACAACTGCAAAGATGAGACATGTGGTATTGAAATTTCCAACTGAAACATAAAAAATTTTCAATGTATTTCGATCGTAATTTGTGCTTTTTGATAAGAGTGGAGTGCGTTCATTTGTAACTCGTGGTGCTCAAGTTAAGTGTATGCCCCTGGCAACTTTCTATAGCGTTGACGCCGCCTTCATACGTAAAGAAACATAACCGAAGCATTCGACCTCATTATTGTTTAAATTAAACAGCAACGGTTACCTATTAAACATGCAAATTGCACTCTTTTTGTTTACGAGTTGCCGTGTTTGGAGTGTACGGGGTGTTTCGTGGTCATTCCCCTTAGATTAGACACACGCCACCTGCGCAGTTCCCCGGTCCGGCGAGAGCAGTGAGCATCCTGGAGCAGGCGTGCTGGGCATTCACGGTAGCCGAGTCCGCGCTCGAATTCGAACACCGGCTGCCAGTTGTCGGCGCTGTGCTGGTCCGTCCCACGCGTTCGCCCCGAGTCCAGTTCACGCTCCGGGGACGTCTCGAACGGATATCCAGCGCAGGGTATATCATCCGCTTGCAGGGACTCCAGATGACCAGGATGACCATAGGTAAGGCCTGCTGTCCTACTGGACGCTTCCGCTGCACGGTGTGCCTTCTTCGAAGTGTCGAAGCCTGATTCGCGATTACTCATAACAGGTTCACAGTACACTTCGTACCTAGGCTCCCAATTTTCTTGTGCCTATTTTATGAAGCTATCGGGCTTTCAGTGTTTATCAAATTGCGCAGAAATTATTGCTTTTCCAGCCGCATTTCACCGTGTAAACGTCACAGCTGTTACTATAGGTGCTAAAAAAGAAGTCAAACAACATCGGTACACCGAAACGATGAGAGTGATTTTATTGTGAGCTAGTAGAGACTCGTAGCTGAAAATTTGCTGCTAAAGAATATTTATTACATTTATAATAAACGTGTGGCAAGTTAAGTTTATATTTGTTACGCACGTGTTTTCGTTTATACGCACGTATACGAGTAAACAAGACGCGAAGAAGGCGAAAGCTAACACATTTTCGTTTAGACAGGCAACGAATGGCATACGTCAGGTGAGAAGCACGCTCTGATAGAAGGACCGAAAATATATGTCCCACTAATGAAATAAGTTACTGACGACCAAATTTAGTTTATCAATCCGAAAAACACTGTGCGAGATGTGCGATCGACATACGCGGACTGCGATCACTGCATGCACCCAGTGCACAGAGTTCAGCGCCAAATGTATGCAATAGCTTGATCGCATGGTTAAAATGGCAGTATGCTTGTGTTTCAGATACGCAGATAAGATGAAAAGTAAAGGTTGAGCACGCATCGAAATAAAAGGAGCAGTACATAGACACGCAGACTGTAGGCCTACTGGTCAACAGAAAGCGTGTGTGCAGCTTGATATGAGATATCGCTCTTTGTTGTTTTTTTTTTTGTCGTAAAAACTTTAATTTATGGACAAGCAGATTACTTGAAGCCAGTACCATATACAAGTATTTGTCTCAACAGAAAGTTATATGGGAATACATGGCTTCTATGCGTGTCTTTTTAAGGTTCGAAATCGGGCAGATTAAGACGGGGAAAAATCACTCCGCGCCCGAATTTTCTGAGGGTCTCTCTCTCTCGCTGTTTTCCGAACCCTTGCCATTCAAGGTGTATGGGTTCACGAATAAGTATTTTGAACTGCAAATTTTCATTTGAAAGGCGTAGTAAGTCCTTTACGCTCGAGAATATAAAATTATACTGAAAACGTATGGTCGCGGAGACAGAACAGAGGTCAGTACGAGATCAGAGAAAGTACAGTCAAAATTCTGACAACGAGCAATTACAAAACGACCACCAGACAGGCTGTTATTCGGCGATCACATGTTCAGCCTGCATACACCGTTTTGAGTTCCTCACCTTCAGTTTATTCTCTCTCAGCGCCAAGGGACGAGACCGCGTTAATGTTCACTTCAGAGTATAGTGCACTACACGATCCAAACCCCGCTGTTGTAAACAAGCCCCTACAAACCTTATTCCAGCACGCATGGGCTTAAGAAAATCCACTAGGTTATTTATGTAGCTGTAGTGAAACGATCTACGGGCAACAGAATTTTGCATGGACATGCATTTTTTTTGCATTGGCCACGGTCTGTACGTGGTACAAAACTGTGTGTGAATCTGTGCGCCTCTGTTCCCCCGAGAATATCCTCACCTTCTTACTTCAAAAAAAAAAAAGTGGTCGCAGTTTTACCTGAAAGGCGAAGCATCAATTGCGATAGCAAATTTGTAGAGAGCTAGACGGAGTAATGATAGTAGCTTTATCAGCTGTATAAACTTGGACATGCAGCAGCACCGGCAACACGCAGAACTAATGTCGACGCCGTCGGCGTTTTGCCCGCGTTCGCAAAAAATACGTGCGGCGTTGCTGACTGTTGCCGGAGCCTCTGATATAAATAGGCACTTGGTGCCGCAACTAAACGTCACCTCCCTACCCCCCCCCCCCCCCCCACCGCCTTTCGCGCGTCAGAAGAAGGCGCGTTTGCTCTACATATATGGTGATTGTAAAGGAGGAAAGCGACGCCTACTTCTGCAGCCCTTAAGGAAGCACGGCGCAGAACGCACGTTTGTTTTCCGCCATGGGTTCACTCCCCGTGAATGAGCGCGTCCCTCGCGCCCTTTCACTCCCACATACAGCGTTCGGCGGCGCGCGGCGACGATTTCATCTCCATTGACGTCATATGGAACCTCACGGCAACGGCGACGGCGACAACGACGGCGACGCCGACGGCAGAAACCTGCTTTGGAGTGTCCATATAATTGCTATCGCAATAAAATACACGGCATATGCAAGAAGTGAATGATGATGAGTGGTGATCTCCTGGAATGACCAGGAGATCATTCGGGCAAAACGCCGGAGGCGTTCTCCGGAAGCCGGAAGCGGAACCGGAAGCCGGAGCTTGGCGTACATATACTATATATATATAGTAGTCGTGAGCAAAAGTATACGGACCAGGGGTTGCTCGAAAAAGCCGATTGTCTGCTCTGCCTATGAACGCAACTTGAAATTGAGCCCTGCAGTCTCAACTTGGCGTTGCGAACTTTTCAGTGTACTTATTAATTGCAGTTTATGCTTGTTAACTACGAAGAAATTCCATTTTTTTCGGCGACCCTGTGGTCCGTATACTTTTGCTCACGATTGTACATAGCGGTCCCCATGCCAACCAACCCGCCGGGGTGGCTCAGTCAGCTAAGGCGTTGTGCTGCTGAGGACGAGGTCGCGGGATCGAATCCCGGCCCCGGCGGCCGCATTTCGATGGAGGCGAAATGCAAAAACGCCCGTGTGCTTCCGTTGTAGTGCACGCTAAAAACCCCAGGTGGTCAAAATTAATGCCGGAGCCCTCCACTACGGCGTGCCTCATAATCAGAACTGCTTTTGGCACGTAAAACCACAGAAAGAAGTAGTACACGCCAACCAGAGCTACGGACTACGAGGGACAAGGCTCGGCCCTAAGTTGCTTCGCCCCTGATAGGCTTGGTATTTCTAGCTTGCGTCTTTTAATGCCAGACATTATTTACCTCATGTCAGCCACTTCGCGGTAGCTAGGCTTCGAGGCCTCTTCAATAAAAAGTACGTGACCGATGGTGGGATACACTCTGTCTTACAGAATGGCAGTGCAATGCTCTAACCATTATGTCACACTCGCACTTCTCTCGTGCCAAAGCCAGCTATCTCTTTGAGACGTTCGGCGCCGTACGTCATTTTCCAGTTTCTCGCATTTTTCGCTCGTGACTGCTAGCGCTTTCAGGCGCGCTGTGTTAAACCACGGCGTTAGACAGAGCCGAGCTCTGTGACAGTGCACGAAAATTTTCCGTACGCCCTTCGAAACTGGCAGTGAAAGTAGCTATACTGAACGAATACCTCATTAGGCCATAAAATGCAATGACAACATTGCGATTCATGTCAGTGTAAGTGCACCACAAGGATTTATTCGCGCCATTCGTTACCATGCAGGTAGCGTAAGGAGAGGAAACGGACTAGCGACGACAGCTTCAAAATTCCTGAATATCGCTACCATGTGGCGTCATCAACGCTCTTTTTTATCTCTCTGAGCGGACATTTACGATATTTGGAATTACTATTACGAGGTTTCTCAGTACTTTGCAGGTGAGAAGAATAACGCGAAATGTCGCGGCACAAAGGTCAACCATTTCTCGAATACAACACAACAATGATTCGGGGTGCAAATCAACCACCCAGGCATGTAACCAGGGGGGGGGGGGGATTAGGGAATCCTAAAAAACCCCGAAATTATCACAGCTGCGATACACTGCTCAGCACAACTTATATATCATTATATGTACTACACGTTAATGTATTATATGTTTATAGTATCATATATCAGCGACGTGCTTGATTCACGCGCAAGAATAAGTGAATAGAAATAATTCAAAATGACCATCGTTGTCCCCTTATAACCCTCTCTGAACATAATTTCTGGGTACTGGCCTGCATCGATCTTTTGTTCTACACAGGGAAACACGCTAGCACTTTTGCCCCTGCAGTGCCAATTCCTAATCGCCGCTCGTCGCGTGCTTTTTTCTTTTCACTTGCCTCGCTGACACAGACGCAAGTCCGGAGTACACTGCACTGAGCCCCCACCGTGAGTTCATCGTGGGCGAAGAAGAGAGACATGTGTTCGGCAAGATGGCTTCCTTGCTGAGGCAAGTCGTCTTTTTGACTGCCTCGCTGTTAATATAGAGATCGCATAGGATGGTTCCCAGTGGAGCCAGATGGCTCATACTTTCCGGGAAATCACCAGGCACTTATTTTGACAGCACGGAAGGAAGACTACGCGTATCAGCAGTGTCGTCTTCCTTCCATCCTGTCAAAATAAGTGACTGCTGATTTCCCGGAAAATAGAGATGGGGTCTGGAGTGACTGCGTTGGGGTATGATTCATATGGTTCACGGTAAAGATGTTTCCAGAGCAGCTTAAGATATGCAGCGCAGTTACCTGGCATCGAATATACCAGTGTCACTCACTGGTACACGCGCCATATGGAGCACATACTAAGCAATGAGCAATGAGGACTAACAATGAAGTTTGCGGAATCCCTCTACGTTAACCACTTCTCACCACGAACTTTTGCGAGTGGATGAGCTGCACAAGATCGTCTTCTTAAGCCACCCAATTGTGAACGTTAATCGAAGAATTGTTTCGCTTCAAGTAAAAGTTCGAACGGAATGCGCGTATTGAACTCTTCACGTGGGGATAGAGTTAAGCTACTGGTATATTGGAAATGGTGAGTCAAGCAGACGTGTTTAACCCTATCAGAAGGTGCTGAGTGTAACGCCTTTTCCTGTGAAATATCAAAGGGTGAATTCTCTTGGAACGGGCACAGGTTATTTGTGAGCTTTTCCTTGCGATTTTTTTTCTCTTATTCTCCTTATAAGATAGGTCATGTTGTTCACCGCCCTATTGATTTTGTTTGCTCCGTTTTTCTGTCGGGTCTCTCTCTCTCTCTGTGTGTGTGTGTGTGTGTGTTTGTGTTGTGTGTGTGTCGCGTCGCGTCGCGTCGCTGATAACTTCACAACAAAGTAGACTTCTCCACTGAAGGTGTCCCACATGTCCGCATTGCGCGAGCAAGAAATCAATGTCAGTCGTTTTCGAAGCCTTTCCGGCTGCGTCTCATCTTCTTTATAGTCTTGTACGAAATATCGTCATTACTTACGGTGAAAGAAAGATTTTTGTTAACTTTTTTCTTTCTTTCTTTTTCTCTTTTGCTCGCGTTGTGTGGTGACATCGCAGTAGCCAGGCATCCCGGTTCAAGCAGCTGACAAACGTAATTTGGCTTCAGCACCTGGCTCACTGGCGGAGAGTGCCGAGACCAAGACTGCGCTCGTGCCATGGCTGCACGTGCTCACCGTCGCCACGTCGGCCCAAGACATGACCGAGTAGACCGCCGATATCACCGGAAATGTCGCCGCCAGCCGCCACCCGTTGCACCTTATGCGCCGTCGCCCCAAGCAGCCCAAGCATCCCAAGCAGAACGCCCTGAGACCTGCCGACAAATCGGGCGGAATCGACCACCCCTCTGCGACCGGGTCATCTCAGCAAAGGCAGTCCAGCGGTACCGACGGCCTTGCATAGCGCTCAACAGGATTATACACTTTATTGATACGCTTTATTAAATAAAAAGTACGAGTAGCCGTTGTGGATAGGGTCCCTCAGTCCAGGGTACCGCCGGGCACGCCTTTCATCGCAGCAGCGATGAAGGTTGCCAAGTGCCGCTGAGTCCGCAATGATGCTCCGAGAGTCAACCAAGCAGCTGAAGGGGTAGGGGATAGGTTAGTGGACGTTGGAGGGGGGTAGGGTGGGGAGGAGGGCAGGACCACAGTATGTGAGAGCCATTGCGATGAGCGCCGCACCTGTGACATCGCGGAGGTGCCTCTTCCGCGAATACGCTAAGGAGATGTATACGTGTGGGAGAAAGAAGAGCCCGTCTGGGCTTGTCGGATGAGGACGCCGTGTGCGCGAGATAGAGTTGTAAAGGCGGACACGCGCGGCGGTCGAGTCGATAGGGCTGGAGAGAAATGGGAGTAGGTCGGGAATCATGTGAGCTTGGCCCGGGGAAGTCGGGAGCCTGGCGAAGAGTGTCACAAGCCTGCCGATTAGCCCGTTCGTTCCCCGACAGTCCCGCGTGGCCAGGTACCCACACAATTTCAACTTGTTTTCTAAGACTACTTTGGCAAATGTGGGCCAGAGGGGTAGGAAGTTCCCCGCGTAATAAGGAGTGACAGGCGGCCAAGGAGTCTGTGAAAATTATAGGCAGGTGCGAGGTGTTGGGGGGAAGATAGCGGCAAGCAGCTACTATCGCATGTAGTTCAGCAAGAGTAGGATCTATAACCGAGATGACTTCTCTATGGAGAATAGCATGGGTGCCCGAAAGAACCAATATGGCAGAGCCGAGTGAGGAGACGCTAGCGTCCGTGTAGTAGAAATGACGGTTTGGATGAGTGCGGATGAAATGCTGAAAATAGGCGGATTCTAGCCGCGCGGCGTGTGCGTATAGACAGGTATTCGTGTTGCGAGGTAATGGCGCGATGCGTAGAAGTGCCGCGCAGGATGACGAAAGCGCCGCAGAGTTGGTGGAGGGGGACGTGGATACAGAGAAGCCGACATAAGAAAGGACGTGGCGTCTCTGAGTGGTGGTGCTCAGGCGAAGTTTCTGATTACGATGGTGAGTCAAGGTTATCTCTTCTGTAGGGTTCTGGACGCCCAGCTGAGCTAGGCGGTCGTTGCTGGCACTGATTGGGAGGCCCACAGCAATTTTTGTTGCTTTGCGTACGAGTGCGTCAAGGCGATTAAAGCCCTGTTGGCGAAGAGTTAAATAACGGAGCTGGTAGCGATATCGAGGTAGAAGGAATGCGTCACGAAGACGAAGAAGTTCAGATTCGCGTAGGCCCCTAACACTGTTAGTGACTGTGGGTATGCGCCACAACCTCTCAGGTCAACAACAACAACAACGACGCGGCGCATTAGGTGTAGAATTTGTTCCCCTTGCTGGAGAATGTGCCGGATCGCCGATCGCCAACGGCTTGGCTGTGTAGGCCGAGAATTTTTATGGATTTTACTAGAGCAATGGGATGACGATCCAGTAGTAGTGCTAGAGGAGGGGGTTGCCTTCGCGGATGGTGGACAAGGAGGAGAGCAGATTTAACGGGTGAGCAAGAAACCCCTAATGCTTTGGCGGCAGCCGAAGTGGTACCAAGAGCGTCCATTAGGCAGTCTTGTATGTATGCCGGTGAACCTAGATAAGACGAGATGGCTATGTCATTTGCATAGATAGTATAGCGTATGGAGATTAACGGTTCGAAGGCGCCGTGAACGACGCACATGGCGAGGTTGAAGAGCAGAGGAGAGCTTGTGGTATACCGCGTTGAGGGTGCGAATATATGAACGATGTCGGGGCATCGGCGAATCGTATGGAGTAGGAGCGACCACGTAGGAACGAGCGAGCGTAATTGTACATGCGAGCGTCACCGCCTGAGCGAGCAAGTTCCTGCAAAATTGAATCGTGTGTCACGTTGTCGAAGCCTTTTGAAAGGCCCAGAGCTAGTATAACGCGCAGTTGCGAGGTGCTAGGGCCAGAGATAATATCATGTTGCATTTGTAAAAAGGCATCTTTCGTGGAAATGTGTTCGCGATAGCCAATGAGAGTAGGAGGTATAAGTAATATGTATTCTCTAATAAACGCTGAGCGCTCCACGAGCTTACCAATGCAGGAGGTTAGGGAGAAAGGTTGAAGGGATGCAAGTGCGGGTAGTTTCGCTGGTTTGGGTATGAAAATGATTTCACCATGCTTCCATGCAGAAGGAAGGTCCCCAGTATTCCAGGCATTATTCATAACAGAGAGTAGAAATTGTAATTCGAGTAGGCGAGATTGCGAAGGTGACCATTGGAGACTTTGTCCTGACCCGGACAGGTATTCTGCTGGACAGCTGAAACAGCTGCTCAGAGTTATGAAGAGTGAAAGGATACGAAAGATAGAGATTGATTGAGGCGGGTCCTGTGTAATGTGGGTACGTTGGTTTATCGTATGGGGCAATGTAGGTGTCCTAGTTATCTTGATAGAGAGCTTCCACTGTCGCGGATCTTGCGTAAAGCATGCTGGCTGCTCGTGCGTGTGGCCGCAGGATTAAGAAGGGACCGAAGGAGACGCCATGCAGAGCCGAGGTGCATGGTACTGGCTAGACGGTCACAAGTGTAGAGCCTGCTCTTTCGCCTAAGTGTGTCGGAATAATCGGCGATTTCTTCATTAAGTCGTATAATTCAAGCACGTAGACGGCGGTTGCTTTTGTTGCGGTGCCATTGTTTCAGAAGGCCTCGTCGAGCATCCCAAAGATGCCATAGGTGCTGATGGGGTGGTGCATCCGACGCGCTGGTTGGTCTGAGTCAATGTGGTGTGATCGTGAACACAACTGTGAAGCGCGTCATCCCATTCCTGTATGGAGGCAGCGGTGGCAGCCTGACGCACCTGTCTCACCAGGGACCAGTTCGTAATGCGTGTGGAATAGAAGCGGCACTTGAATACTGTGGTATGTAGCCTGGTGATGAGAAGACTGTGGTCACTTGTGAGCCTGTCGTGGGTGTTGTTCCACGTTGCCATCATGGGACCCCGTATAAAAGACATCCGGGGTTGTGTCCCGTTGAACAGAGTTGCCAGGGCGCGTGGCAGAATCTGGGTCGTTAAGTAAGAGAAAGGAATGATCGCGGAAAGTTTTCAGAAGGTGAGTGCCTTTAGGGGTGTTAATTCGACAGCCCCAAGCTGTGTGCGGGGCGTTAAAATCACCTCCGACGAGATGAGAAAAGAGGCGAGTAGTGCTTAGGCGAAAGGCGTCATCAAGGTTGGCGCTGGATGCACGAGGGTGGCAATAGACGTTAGTGAGGTAGACGCAAGGGGTATGAGAGGTTCCGGAGAATGTGGAAATAAGGCGAATTGTAAGATAGGATGGAGTGTCTGCTACTTCGATCGCTGTGAGGTCTTTACGTACATAGGTGAGGTGACTAGGGTGAGAGCCAAACACAGTGTATCCAGCGACAGTAATAAGTGGAGTGCCTTCTTGGAGAATAATGACGTCAGGTGGCCAGGTGTGTGCGGCAATGCACTGCAGGAGGAGCCCTTGCTTGCGCGCGAGCCCCCTGCAGTTTCATTTCCACAAGAATAAATCGCACGCCATTGTGGAGAACGCGAATTTAGAATTCCTCCGGCCGATCCTCAGATGCGGTGCGGCAACGACTACGCGATTGGCGGGGGCTACGGTAGCGACGCGAGTGATCCATGTCCCCTAAGCATTGTGCCAGACGATGGTGCATCGCTTCACGGATGAGGGTGCGAAGAATTGTGGAGATTCGGCAGAGGCCGATACCGCTTTGACCCTAGAGAGTGTGGTTTCAAAGCGCTGTTTTAAAGAGTTGTGTCGGTCTAAGAGAGCCGCCGGTTTGGCGATGAGCGGGCATGCCGCAAGGCTTTGCTCAATAGCTTTAATGCGGGCCTCCAGAGAGGCGTAGGCAGACTGGTTCGAGTGCGGTGTGTAATTTCAGACGGAGAGGCAGACGACGAGGTCTGTCGATTGAGCCCAGTGGAAGATACTTGTAGGTGACGGGTTGGAAAAAGATGTTTCTGTATTACTACCTGGGGCAATGTCCATGACAAATGACGTTTGAGAGGGGGTCAAAGGGGGCGGAGAGTTGATTTCTGCCACCCGTTGACGGTTGCTACGGAGGACAGCAGCGGTGTAGTCGCGTTTTGCTTTACGGCGGTTTAGAGGCTTTTGGATGAATGTTGAGTTTGGGGCAGGAAGGGTTGAGGAATGGCTGCTTGGTTGACTTGCCTGAGAAAGGTGTTCCGCTGTAGCCTGTGAGGTTGAGGCGGCGTGGCTAGCATTGTCCATTGGGTGAGCGGTGGGGGGTCTTGGAGCGGCTCTGGAGCGCACTGCTGCTCCTGCCTTGGTTTGCGCTATTGTCTTGGCGAGGTTTTGCAGTCGAGGTGGACGAGTCGGCGACGAATGCCGCCTGGGTAAGCGATGTAGTCAAGGCAATGAATTGCTGCTGACTTGATGGTTGTACTGCTTTTTGGAGATCTTTGGCAGGAAGACGGAGACGTAGATGACGTGCGTGCTCCGTTTGACGGAGGGCGCGGTCTGCAGACGCTCTGACTTCGCAGAGAGGATCTCCAGCTTGGTGGTCCCCGCCGCAGTGAGGGCAGCCCACGTGACAGGTGTGCGGTTGGTTCTGCGAGTCTAGTGTAAGGCCACATGTAAGGCTCTTAATAACTTCAGTATTGGGGCACACATCCGCACGGTGACCGAGGCCGGAGCAGACGGTGCAGAATTGTACCCGAGGCTGTATGCAGCACAGCGCACCATCACACCCCGATAGTTCACCCAGCGCAGAATGTGCGATCCAGAGAACGTGATGAGGGTGGTGGGCGTGGAGCCCATCATGCGAGCGTTGAGGATGCCCGAGTCAGGGTCCCAGAGGTTTACTGTGGTACAGCCGACTAGGTTTTATTTGTTATATCATGGATGACTCCTCGGCATGTGTTGGGCGGAGTGGCTTGATAGATGCGAGCAGCTAGAGCAGCTAGACTCCTGCTCATCATGTCACGTATAAAGCACACCATGAGCGAGTAGAATAAGGAAATCCGCTGGCCTAGATTTATTGTTAGTTACAACCATATCGTTACGTGGAAAGACGCAGACAAGAATCTATATACAAGTATGCTTACAAATACGCGGCACTTGGCCAAAATGCCGAATCAAAAGCCAGTGCTAGCTCCAAATTCGTCGTTGTCCAGGCACGACTGGCCTCACCGTGTTAAATCCGAATATCACTATGGTGACCATGGCCGTGAGCAGCATTTTCTCCCAGGGCCGCTCACGGCCGTGACCGCCGCGACCGCCGGATTGAAGACGAAGCCGGACCGCCCTACTTAACACAGGCGCTCGCTACCGTATGTCTATTCGCCATAATGGTTCACATATGTATTCACGATCGCCGCGCATGCTTGATGCATTATTTTTGTACGTGAGAGCGTGTGTGCGCGGATACGAGTGTTTCTTTTTTCTTGCGCTCTGAAGCTCTTACCATAACAAGATGGATTACCAATAAGCCCAGCAACAAGTTCTTCTATTATTGTACACATACAAGTAAGTGGACGGGAGGATGGACGCCACGATAGCTTGATTGGTAAAACGCCACACGCGTAATGTGAAAGATGTGGGCTCGGCTCCAACCTGCGGCAAGTTATATTTTCGTGCACTTTCATTTGCCTTACCCTATTGTTTCCATATTTCCTTATAAAACAAAATAATTTCCGCTATGCTCGCTTTATTCGCTGTCAAGTTTTCTTCACGTGCTTGTAACTTCGACCGCAAGTTGTAGTAAGTCTCATAGGGTACAACGGCAGCAGCAAGTCCGCTTTGTTACCGTGGAGGATCTCAGTTTCAGTCATCAGCAGTCCGTTGAAGGGACAGTTAGTAGCGAGATAAGACATACCAGAACAACGCCTATATTGAAAGCTACTAGAGACGTTGCAGGTTGTGCGCTGCTCAGTGTTGACTTAAACATTTCGAGCTTTATTCAACGTGTACAAAGAACCTTGCGTAAATATTCCTCGCTTTTTCCCGCTGAAACTGCACAGTGTAAGCGATCGGCAATGTGTGCTACTATGTACCTTTTATGACTGCAATCAATTGTTTATTTAATCATTTTTAATTAAGCCGTTCACTAGCCTGTTCGCTATCAGTCCAATCATTCCTGTTATAAATTCATAAAAGGTACTTTTGAGTAAAGCTGAATCTAAGCATGGGACACGTCTGGATGCTCCCAGCAGCAGAGTTCTTGACGCCGCTAAGTCTGGAAGGCGTTGTTGCAGCCGCCATGGAGGGGCGCAAGTTGCATGTGAAGTCGACCGAGGCGATGCTACCACTTCGCTCGTACAGCGTTAGCCCGCACGAACACCGCGGACCAGCAACCGGCAAGTCACCACCGCAGCGACCACGACGAGTCTTTGGTATGGAAAGCAGAAGAGCAGAAGGGACAGCGGAAACCGCCGCAAGCGCTGCGTCGACCACAGGTGCCAGTCCATGTCCCGCGTGCGCACGGAGTTCTTGGAACTGGCAATTTTATATCCTATATACACTCGAATGAATATTTACACCCTTTGGAGATTATCTTTTCCCTCAAAGATAACAGCCATCAATGTTGCGCACACTTTCTTTATACAACACCCTGCACTCGTTATTTTCCTGTCAGGAACGCTATAGAACGCTCGCACGCGCATGCCGTTCGTGACATGTAAGCACCGGGAGCGTAGCTTCAAAGAAAGAAATACGAAGAATAAAAAGATGGGGCTACGATCATTGTCGGGGGGCAAAATAAGCCCCAGTGAGTAAATAAATTTCGAAGAGTGGACAATTCCTGACTTAGCGACGGAACGAGCGACCCTATACAGTTTGGCTCACACGTACTCGACGCAGGCGGGTCGAGTCACATGTAGGGCTGACCCCGACTGACCCGACTCCGTGTACATGCACCTCTTATTCAAGCGACTCGAGTCACTCAACCCGTCACTTGCAAGCCGGCTGACCTAATCTGCCACGATGCACCGTGAGCCTTGCCCGCCTGCGTTTACGTGAAACCGACGAATAAATTTTGACCCGGCAACCTTTCTTCCTGATTAGTATGGCTAGTTTGACTAGTATTAGTACAGCATCTTACATCAAAATGTAAGATGCTACACGTCTTCTACGTAGTTTGCACTCCATATTGAAGTCGCAAATGTTTCCGTGGGTGTGGTCACCACAACTTGTTTAGCACAGCCGTCGATGGTTACCAGATCGATGCTACTCGGCTCAAGAATTAATAAAGGGAACTACTCATTATGCCTGCTCTTTGCTAAATCGCGCCTGGACTTTTTGCCGCGCTAGAAAGCTAGTCCCGAAACTATGTGATCACGCCATTAAATGTCCGATGCTGCCAGTAAATCTGATAAATGTTATCTCCAGTCTACGTGCTTTAATTTGAATTGTGGTACTTAGATTTAGGTGCACGTTAAAGAACCCCAGGTGGTCTAAATTAATCAGGAGTCTCCCACTACGGCATGCCACATAGTTAGATAAAGGTTTTGGTACGTAAAACCCCATTAAGGTGTTTTTTACAGCGAAGCTGTTAAGGACTCAGCTTTCGATCATCGCTTCCGGCAATGGAAAAAACACCGCATATCCACGATGTGAATGATGATAAGTGGACCTACATTGCCCACTCGAACATTCAAATGTGTGACAACACATGTGTCCAGTATATACAATGTTGTTTTATTGGTCGATATGGTATTGCGATGCAGATCTCGTTTTCCCTTCATTAAGACTGCCGTGTGATCAGCGCAGCAGCACGGCAACGCCGGCAAGCGGACCCAGAGGTAGCGAGAGCGCGGGAAGCGGCGGCTAAACGCCGGAAGCGTTCTCTACCTGAGGTTGGTGGCGCTGATGCTCGGTTCAAGCGCGAGCTTCGCGAGCCCTCAGCTCCGGGTCCGCTTGCCGGCGTTCCCGTACTGCTGCAGCTTTTCGAGCCCTCAGCTCCAGGTCCACATGCCGGCGTTGATGTGCTGCTGCAGCTTAGCGAGCCCTCAGCTCCGGGTCCGCTTGCCGGCGTTGCCGTTTTGCTGCAGCTTCCCGCGCCCTAGACTCCGGGTCCCCTTGTTGTCTGCGTCACCGTGCTGCAGCAGCTTTGTGAGCCCTCGACTCCGCTTGTAGTTGAGCCGCTACTCTCGCCTTTTCATCCATAGCGGGCGCGCCGTTATCAGAAGCGACCGTTATCATCCATGGCGGAAGAGAGATAGAGAGCGCGCGTCGGGAACGACCGCAGCGCCCCTAGCGGACTCCATGCAAACCAGAGCTACGGACGACGAGGTGGGGACAAGGCTCGGCCCTAAGGTGCTTCCCCCATAAAAAACTCTCATTAGACAGTTTTAGTTTAGCGTGGTTACCGGAATAGCGGGCGTACCGGAATAGCGGGATCGAAGTGCGCATGCGCAGAAAGTTAACCTACCCATACCGTTTACCGTGCGCACGCTATTTCTCAGAGTTAACGTTACCGTGTTAGCGTGGTGTACGTAGTGTACGTAAAACATGGCGGCGGTCCCGGTCACCCGCTTCGAACTGAATTTGGCGTTGTTTTTGTAGAATTCACTTCGTTCGTAGCAAATGACTGCGTAAACGGCTTTTGCTTAGTCTCGTGCCGCTTCGCCGAGAGAGTATTATTTCTATTCTTGAGGAATTTTCGAGATCGCTTCTCGTTTCGAACGCGCCTAAGCCGAACGTGAGAAATTTTTTCTGAGATGCGAGCGCCATCTGTCGCTAAAGTCGGGAGATAGGCGCGAAGACAGCATATGGCCTCTGAGATGGGGGGATTTTGGAGGCTATGGTAGACGGCTTGTACTGCTTGTCTGTTTCGTTGCAGATCGACGGACATGTGAAGTAAAAATACAACGCGCTCCTGGCTTCCACTGCGCTGCCTATCGCACTTTCCGGACGCACACACACATAGAATTAGGTGCCCTGTGTATGCGAAATTCAAAGCGTAATGGAATAGCGTCCCGCACGTGAACTACGCTATCACGCTATACTAAAACTCTTTCTGCAAAGTTCGTTTGCGGAACGGTAACGCTATTTCCCGTAACCCCGCTATTACGCTAACGCTAAACTAAAACTGTCTATTGACCGTATGCGGTATGTGCGACTGAAAGTGAGCGAGGGCGAGGGACGCGCGCTTTCACGGCGAGCAAACGCCAGTTCCCAGTGGAAGGGGAGTGGTGGGCGAGGAGGCAGAGAGAGATTGTGGTTGTGAAGAGGAAGAGGCGCACGTTCTGCAGCCCTTTAGGGAGCACGGTTCCGTGCCTTGGGGAAGGGGCGGGGATTGTAAAGAAAGAAAAGAGTGAAGGCTGGTCGATTACACAGCTCTTGATTATCAGGGGTAGCCAGGCGGCGCATTCACAATTTGCACGACAGCCCCGTGTCCTCCAGGAATGTGATACGGGCAGACAGCGGCAATAGGCAGCGAGCGTTCCAAGGGTGGCAGGGGCTCACATAGATGCTCGTCACCATAGTGTCCGTAGATCGGAGCCGTACGGTCACCGCAGCACACCATTGGTCTGCTGGTCAGGTCAGCAACCGGGATCTCGGCGTGAGGAATGCAGCAGCGCACGTAGACCGCACAGCGTGGGGCTGCTTGCGGATGGCCGGCGTCCACGCAGGGCGTCGCAGAGCAGGAGACAACGGTGCAAGTCGTGACTCTGGAGTACCCGATATATCCTGGGAGTCGGAGCTCATCATCCGGCCAGTGTTGCCAGGTTTGGCTATATATAGCCACGTTGGGCTACAGGAAAAAAATTTTGGCAGTCGACTTGGACGAGTTGGCTATGTGGCTATATTTGGGCTACTGCAAATCTGCGACTTGGCTTTGTTTGGGCTTTAAGTGGCGCCCTAATCCGCGCTCCAGAGGTAGCTCTTATCGGGTAGAAGCAAATCTCGAAGGCTATGTTTTAGCTGGCTGAGCCGGCCGCGTGGCTGTGCGGGTGTATGTGCGCGAAATGACCCCCCTCTCCCTTCCCATCCCTCTCGGCGCCGTTCTTTGATGCACTTAAACTCACACCCCGCTTGACCGTTATGCAAGCGATCCCCGGGCATCCGGATGAACCTGTGAGAAGTGGGTTTTTCACAGTACACTGTACTAACATGGCTATGCTTAGGAAGGGAGAGCAATATCATAGGGTCGGGGCCGTCGGGCGATCGTGGCACCGACATGAAAGAAGGGAAGCACAGGTGGGTGACACGCTCCAGTGTGTCCATGGCCAGGTCTTCTGGGGGAAGTATCGCGCCGGGCACAGCTTTCGACCTACTCCACGTTTCTCGCGCGAAGCTTTACTGCCATTTTCCTTCTCCTGCTAGATGAATTTTTGTTCGTGCTTACATTCGAGATTCATTTCGATAGGTTGGACGTAAGATCGAATTGGATTCTCCTCTGAGAGGAGAATCCAAACATCGGGAAGTGTGCCAAGTATGCGAGAACGTATAAAAAACAACGGGAGCAAGACCCCGACCCAAAGGTGGGTTCTGGTGCTTTTACTTCTAGATGGTTTGCCCGTAGCGTCACGGATGCAGATACTCATGTTGCTAATATCGAAACATGTTTGCCCCGCTGACATCAGTGCACCACGTCACATGAACTTCACCCACCGTGTTAGCTTAGCTTGTGAGGTGTCGCGCTACTGGCTCGAGGACGCGGGTTTGATTCCCGGCTACGGCGGCCAGATTTCGATCAAAGCAAAATGCAGGAACACCCGTGTACTTAGATTTAAGTGCAGGTTGAAGAACGCGAGGTAGCCAAAATTAATCTGGACTCCCCCACTGCGTCATGCCTCCCAATCATATCGTGGTTTTGGCACGTAAGACCCCAGAAATTATTGGAGAGTTTTAGAATAGGTGCTCAAACGTTTTGGGGCCACAAAGAAATAGCGTCGAAGCCACTGCGCATGCGCGAGGTAAATTGTGTTTGGGTTTTGCGTCGGGCACGCTATTTCATCGACTTAGCGGGAACTCCAAAAGCTTTCGTCTACAAACATGGCGGCGCCCATCGAAGCGACGGCTCTAACCCAGCACCAAACTGGGCTCAATTCGTGGTAACGCGTGAAGTTCGTAAGCTAGGAGAAATGATTGCGGATATCGGTTTCTCTCAACTAACATGTCTAATGAAGATTGATTTATTACACGCCGCTGATTCCGAATTCAAGTGTCGATTTCACGGCTAGTAGGCCTAACACGGATTGACTTGGCTGAGTGAAGGTATGTAAAGTTGGTTACTCAAAACTAAGCGCAGCAAGTTGCTTGCTGCTAATAGAATAAGTTCTAAATTGTAATTGAACGCGAAATGACGATAATCTAAATTACTCTTGTTATCATAAATGGTATATTTTATTTTAATATTTATAACAGCTTTTCTTTGACGGCGTAGTGACGCTGCAAGCGCAATACGCTACCCGAGTACGCGAAAAGCCTATTCTAAAACTCTTGACTCCTACATGCCCCAACGCTAACACCCGCAAAGCTCTTTGGGGCCCCAAACTTTGGGGGCCCCTATTCTAAAACTTTATTAGCACATCAACATGGCTTGCTTTTTGACAGTAGCCGGCTTTCACAGCGTAACCACTGTTATCAATTTGCTGTTTGCCTTTGCTCTTTGTGCGCCGTCGCGACTTTCACCATTTCGAACGAGTTACGTTCGGGACGTGCTCGTCGCCGAAAACGACTGCGCGCTTTTTACACTAGTGTGCCGTTTTTCGCAGTAATCTTTTAAAGCTTCGCTTACACCGATTCAGACAGTGAGTGGCATCTGTTGTTTGAAACTTTATTTTAACGCATGTTCTGACCGTGCTAGAGACCTAAGATGGCGGCCAGGTTGATGTAAATGGACAGTATATAGAGCATGTACCAGCTAACCCAAGCCAAGCTGATTAAAAAAAATGAGAAACAAGGAATGATGATGAGATATCATAGATATCATCTACGCGAGATATCATAGCGCCAACGGCTTATTTTAGCTCATAAAAAAGAAGCCGTGAGCACGTCGTAGATCGCTCGACAGCTGAACTTCTACGCCGTAGGCAGAGATGACGTGAGAGATCGACGATGCTAAACATTATTTTGCGTTCACGACAGCTAAAAAGCACAGTTCGTAGTTCATATTACTGTAAATAATTAAAAAATAATGACTTAGTACTATCTGTCATAAAATAAAAGCACTGATTTCGCCCTCTGCAGCGATTCGCTGGAACGTAAGAGCTTCCGGGCCCAACCAAAACGTGTCCTGTGCGAGCATGATGTCGCTTTTGATGTCAAGGGCCGACCGTCACTGGCGGCACGGACGTTTTGCTACGACGGGTTGTGCAAAAAGGATTGCCGTAGTCGAATGTGAAAATGTATGCACAAATAACACTGCAAATAAAAATGGCTATATTTGGCTACGAAATTTTTTGCACTTTTTTGTGTTTGGGTACATTTGGGCTACAACTTCTGTAGTTTTTGGCTACGCCGCCTCGTCGGACCTGGCAACACTGCATCCGGCACACCATCTTCCTGCAGGGCGAGTAAGTCGTAATCGCCAAGCAGGAGATGCTCCGAGAGGTCAGCTTGCCGCCGCCACAACGAGTGCATGTTCCACTGAAGCACCTTCGGGTGGCGGCGGTGGTTCGCCCCGGACGTTAGCCATGGTGACTACCCTGTTTGGCCTGGCCACCCGCTGCAAAGCAGGAGACGAGTGGTGGGTTGTCCTCCGGCAGGAGGGCAGTCATAGACTGCAGGAGCAGCTTCAAGGTCTCTACCTCCGCCCGTAGGGATGCCATTGCAGCTGCCGCATCTGCAGACGATTTGTTCACGGCGGCAGATGGAGTATTCACTTCCGGAATAGGCGCCCCCGAGGTTTGCACTACTGAGACACCCTAGACTGTCCGTGTGCGCGCCCACTCTCCCACTGCGGCGCATGCGCACAGCCCTGCCGGCCTCTGCCGCCGACTCTCTCTGGGCTCGCGCCCGCCTTTCCCCTAAGTGTCGACAACGGGGTTTAGCCCTTTAGCCGTCCGTCACATAGCCAAGGCGCTGAGTGGTGCTCCCTTATGGCCGCAGAAAATAGGGCCTCTTCCTCTTCACAACCACAATCTCTCTCTCACTCTCGCCACATAGCCAGCGTTTTGACACGGCCGCTGGATAAAAAAAAAGGTTTTTTTTATCCTTTTTCTATCCAGCGGCCGTGGTTTTGACAACGGTTGTGTGCGGTCACACAAACAACGCGCACAACTGTTGTCGACGGCGGCGGCGTTTTGCCCGCGTTCGCACAGAACGCGCACGGCGTTGGTGACATGTTTATGAAGACAGTGCCAACCTTTGCCGTACACCCTAAGGCGGTGTACCGTAGTGACCAAAAGGCCATGGTCCCTGAGGCCACTAAATAAATGAAAACCAATGGATCATATATATATTTCTCATTCTTTAATAGTTCAAATAACCGATTACACCATCCCATCTTTATAGTCATAATAGAAATACGTAATTCCCACCATAATAGAGCTTCGGTGGTCTTCCATCTCCACCCCAGCGGAAGGGCTGACAGTTTTTTTTTCTTTGTTTTTCTTTTTAAATTTGAATTGTGTGGTGAAGAAGAGGGGGCGCAATCATCACATGCTGGATAGGGAGCCTACATGCAACGCCGTTTTAAACGGCGTTGCATGGGCTACCTAATGTTGGCGCTTGTCTCACGAAGTGAAGAAGACGACAATATGCCTGCTCCTCGCGCTAGACGGAGCTCGCGCTAGTTTAGAACGGACCAGCGCTGCTGGAGGTTGGTAGGCTCGCCGCTGTCAACGCACACCCTAGGTAATGTAAGTCCTGCTTGTCTGTTTCAGTGGACACTGCAACGCAGTCCTCGGATCGCATAATACAGATAGCGCTGCCGAGGTCTCTGTCCTTACAAGTGCCACGTCGACTTTCAAAGGCGTCAACCTGAGTGAGGACTACCATCAGTACTCCTACTCGGACGACGTGAGGCTCGCACCGCACATCAGTCCCGTGCCTCTCCCAAGTGAGTAGCTGGTATTGACGAGCGTGTTTACACCGGTCTAGTCACGGTTCATTTCGCGAGCAAACGGTTTGCGATCCATGGCGATCTCGCGAGCTACGAACGCACGAGTGAACCGCGACAAATGGCGCTGCCGTTTTTGATCAACGGTGGGCGATCGAGGGAAGGCTCAGCCTGGAGCCAACGTTTCGTCGAACCCATTTTGTGGTATTTCAACAGCGGAGCTGCTTAAGGCAGGGCGTAATGGTGTCAACCACGAACAGAAAATGTGGGCGATCCTGGCGGTGGTGCAGAATGGGTCCAAGCGCAATGGCACGTACCCATGTGAACTAGCGAAGATGAGCCTGGCTGTCTAGCTAAGCATGGTTGGGACAACATAAGCTTAGGCAGTCATCGATAGCCAAATGAGATAGCCAATAATAGCTAATAAATAATCGATAAATAATCAATAAATTCCGGGAAATATGCTGGGGATGACTTGGTAGTGCTTAGCCTAGCCCGAATACGTGGCCAAAGCCGTGCGATGGCCAATCGATAGCCAATCAATAGCTAACCGATAATCGATGAATTATCCATAACTTCCGGAAAAAAGGCTGGATATGACTTGGTAGTGCTTCGCCTAGCCCAAATGTGTAGCCAATACCTTGCGATAGCCAATCCATACCTAATAAATAATAAATCAGTAATCAATAAATTCCGGAAAAATGCTGGGGACGACTTGATAGTGCTCAGTCTAGCCCAATTCGTGGCGAATACCTTGCGATAGCCCATCGATAGTCCATCTATGAGTAATCGATAATCAAAAAATTTGTCGCAATTTCACCCGAAAAGCGAAGCATCAATTGTGATTACAAATTAGTAGAGAGCTATACGGACTAAGGATAGTTTTATCAGGTGTATAAACTTGGACAAGCAGCAGCACCAGCAACGCGCAGAGCAGTTGTCGACGCCTTCGGCGTTTTGCCCGCGTTCGCACCGAAAGCGCGCGGCGTTGGCGACTGTTGCCGGTGCCTCTGGGGTTTATATAAATACGCATTTGGTGCCGTAGCTAAACGTCGCCTTCCCTCCCTCCTTCCCTCTCTCCCCGCCTCCCACAGCCTTTTGCGCGACGGAAGAAGTCTCGTTTGCTCTCTATATATGGTGATTGTTAAGGAGGAAAGAGATGCTTAATTATGCAGCCCTTCAGGGAGCACGGCGCAAAACGCGCGTTTGCTCTCCGACGTGCGTTGGCTCCCCTTGAAAGCGCGCGTCCCTCGCGCCCTTTCACTCGCACATACAGCGTCCGGAGCGCCGCGACGATTTCATCGCCGTTGACGTCATACGGAACCTCAGGGCTACGGCGACGGCGACGGCGATGCCGACTGCAGAAATCCGCTTTGGCGTGTCCATATAATTGCTATCGCAATAAAATCAATCAATTCGCGAAAAGCATAACCTGTAAGGCCAGGACCAGCTAGGTGCCGATCAGCTCCGCTGTTTCTTTAGCCTTGCGCGACTAGTGCAACCTACTGTAATTTCTGGGGGAGCAGGCGGGTGTGATCGCGCTGTCCACATTTGCCTGAAATGGGTTGCGCTGGTGCTCAAAAGCGTGGTGCCGCTACGCCACAGCCCTCTAGTGAGTACTAAAGCGCATCTACCCTTTTCTTTAAAACCGCGCCGCGGTGACTCGATGGCTATCGTGTTCTGCGATTTGGCTAAAGGTCGCGGGTTCGATTACCAGCCACTGGCTGCCGCATTCTGACGGAGACGCAATGCAAGAGCACTCGTGTATTTAGATTCAGGTGCGCGATAAGTAACCCCAGGTGGCCAACATTAATCTGTAGGCCTCCACTACGACGTTTCTCATAAGCCGCTGTAGAGTCTCGGGACGTTCAAGCCCGCAATATTACTTAATTTTGCCTCCAAAAAGCTAGCATAGGTGCCCGACACACCGCGCAGTTTTGTAGGGAAGCCTAAGGCGATGCGGATGTGGCCGTAGGTGTTGCCGCAAGGCAGTGCGCCGCGGGACTCCAGGTTGGGTGTACTGGCATGAAGACAACTGTTGTAAAATACTAAACAAGAGGTAATGATTGAATAAACGCCCACGCTTCACTTATTAGCAATTCGCAACACTGTTTCTCTACGTAGCAAACGCCCTGCAGCCTATATTTACAAGTCTTAGATAGTGACTGCGAGAACGTCAATGGCATGTACCCGCAGAACGTAGACATGTAGGAAGCTCCAGAAGAAGAAAGTTCTGCTCCTATAAGACGCGAAGAGCGCTGCTCTAGAGAGAATAGTTTATTCAGCCCATAGTCCGGAGCTTTTGTTTTCAGAGTGTCATTGCGTCGAAGCGACGTGATCCAGAAGAAGAGAGATGTGGCTTCGCGGGAATTTAGCCAATCGTTCAGAGAGGTGGGATGCAGTGTTGTATACTGGTACCGGTCTTTTGACTACGGGGCATTCTCACAGGTGTATGTAAATTAGTAGTCCCCGCAGTGACGGCAGGCTATAGAGAGGTAGCGGGGGTGCTTCTCGTGGCCTGGTAAACTGGTGCATTGCAGGTGGATGGATGGACGCTATGAGCGTTCCATGTGAAACGGGCTGGTGGATTGCGGTACCAAGCTATTTTTCTTATTTCGTCTGTCTTATCTTTTACAGCGTAAGCTGTTATGGGCTCCTTCCAATAGCCTTTTCGGGTCGCGATGATGCCGCCGCCGCCGACCCGTAGCCGCTATCGCATGCGAAAAAAATTACCCGCTCTCCGCTGGGATTGAACCCTGGCCCACTGCGTGGGAGACGGATACTGTCAGAACAGCTTGGAGCCCTGACCCCCTAGCATAAAAGCATGCATGAAAGCGAGCCACTCAAGCGCTTGCTATCCGAGAGGGGGAAGGCGCTAGCCATCGGCGATGGAAGGCATTGGCTTACACGCGCGACAGCGTCCCAAGCAGGCCGCGTCGGGCGCGTTGCATTGGGAGCGAATGTGACAGAGGAAGTTGCATTGTCGGCCGCTTGGCTGGGCCGAACGGCGCTAGCCATCGGCGATGGAACGCCTCGGCTTGCACGCTTGACTGCGTCCCAAGTGCGTTCCTGACGCATTCACTTAAATTACTAGGTAGTGCTGTCGAAATGCTCGTCTAGCTTACGCTGTGACTGTTCTGCGTGTGCAGCGCAGGACTGGCATTTTCTTAAACAGACAAAACATTCCCGATGAGGATCATGAGTTACTGGCATCCCCTTTGAAACCAGGCGGTGACAAATAGCCACCTGGCCTGCTTGATTTAATCAAGCTCCCAGTGCTACTTTAGAGAGACATCTAGCATTCACATACTCCGTGTTTAATTTTGGGACGACAAAAAACTCGCAAGAGCGCTCGTCTGATCAGTCTCTGTCGCATATAGGCTCCTTAAAACATGTCTCGCGCTCTTTTTTGATAATGGCTTGTAGTGCGAGTGCTTTATTGGTGCCTCGGTGTCGCAGCAATCATCCACCGGTCGCTCACCAAGACCATTCGGCGCTGGCGCACCGGAGGAACCGCCGTAGTCTCTTCGCTTTTGACGGAGCGCTCTACTGCTGAGCCCGTGGTGGAGGTTAGGCGAGCGTCGGTTTCACCCCCCCTGTCGGCACGACGCGGCTGGCTGCAGCAGCTCAGCTTCGAGCAGCATCGTGATCACCAAGCCCGAGGTACTGCGCTGCGTAATATCGCTCCGAGAGAAAAAAAATTTGCTGCGTTGTCCAGCAAACGTCGTTCGCTTTCGGAGGTATGCGATCCGCTAACCTGCGCTGTTTGGATAGAGTAATGAACAGTTCGGTGCTGACCGTTGCTACTTCAAACGCTGGCATTCGCTTGTTTTGTAAGTGTGGCTTCTTAATACTAAAGTGCAAAATTATTTATTATTTTTCTTCATTTTTTTCTCCAACACACTCTCACTGTCGCCACTTAGCAAAATAAATCAATATAATAATGATAATACACCTCGTGCGCATGCATTAAAGCTGGTAACTTGGCGGTGAAGCTCCGTGTTGGTATGTTATAACGTTTTTAAAAATTTGCAGTTCGGGGCAATGTCCCATATATTTGTCGGCTAACACTGTGAAAGAACTGCGTACAAAGATTATACATGGCGTTTCTGGCGGTTCACGCTCCCTGCACAAACTGCAGTTCAATATCTGGAGGCATGTCCACACTGACACATTCGCGGCGTATCTCGTGCCGCGAACTACGCTGCGGTGACGAATACACTGCTAAAATTGTTGCCTATGTGCATGCAGGAAGACCGCATCTATACAATGACTGACGCAACTCCGTGGACTCCGCTCCTGTCATTGTGCACGGAACCCAAGCCGATCGAATTCCAGCAGATCATTCCAAATAAGTAAGCTCCCGAGGCCTTTAGATGTCTGCTAGACATTACCAAACTTTTTCGTCGCTTCGTGCGGCTATATAACAGCATCATATAATAGCATTCCGCTGCCATTTCGTACCGCCAGCGCCTTCAATGTTGGCACTGATTAGCACCTACACGGCGCTGCACGTAATAAAGAGAGGCACACTGTGTAGTGCGAGATCGGAGAGAGAGTAGCCAGTGTGTCTGTGGCCTGTGTTGCAGCTCCAAGGTGGCAGCCGTCAGCTGTAATGACCGTGACCGCGAGCTGTTCTCCCTTGGTAGTTGCCCAACCGAGGAGAGGCTGGTGCGCGTGCTCCGTTTGCGCCAACAGGACGTTCGCTGGCACACCACCCAACTCACCCTGGCACGGTACGTGCGCCACGCATGCGCATCGCTGTCCACCACTTAATCTGGCGGAGATATATGCCGCTGACTGTGCATCCACACGATGGACCGAATTTTTCGTCACCAACAACGTCCCTAAATGAGCAAGACAATAGGAACGCCTCTGGAAGAAAAGTGAAAGAAACACGCACACAACTTGACAGCCGAATCCACTACCTCCGCATGACGCGTCCAGTGTGATACCATTTTAGCCACGGCGACCGGCAGTCCCTCCGTCTCTTTCTTGGGATCAGTGGTGCGCCACCTCGAGCAATACAGGAGCATGCATATTTCGCTAAAATCATTTTAAAGTAAGAATTTGCCCTTGTCGCTGCTCTTCTTTTGCTCGAATTCCGCGGAAAGATAGCATTTTATGGTCCGGAGCGTTCAATGTAACACTTGCACAGTTACTTGCCGGGTTTTCAAGAAAAAAAAATTCGAAGTTGCCTTCGTCTATGGGGAAGCTAGCTGCTGCCAAAACTGCACTAGCATAAACTTCTGCCATCCCCTGTCGGCACGTGCGGAAAGCAGCTTTTCTGGGAGGGTTGTCACGTGTTTGAGGAGCGGGCAACCGCCACAACCATCCCGGAACGGCTGCTTTCCACAGCTCCTACATATGACGGCATAAGTGTATGCTATAGCGTAGCCTTGGCAGCAGCTAACTTCCCCATAAACAATGAACTTTGCGTATTGTTCGTAAAAGCACGGCAAGTAATTGTTCAAGAACAATCCGCACCATAAAATGAGATGTTTCGGCGAAATTTGAACAAGATCAAAGCAACGGTAAGCGGAAGATTTTTGTCTATTCTTTTAAGCAACGTATGCACGTCCTCTATGAAGGGGAGCAACAAAATCAGCTTTCAAGAGGCCATAGCGGCTAACCACACACGTCTCCAATAAAAGTGTTCAATGACAACAAATGTTCTCATTGAACACTTTTTTCAAACTTATTCGTCGTGAAACCGATGAATAAATTTTGACCCGGCAACCTTTCTTCCTTATTAGTATTGCTTTTGATGTAAGATGCTACCTGTCTTCAACGTAGTTTGTACTCCATATTGAAGTCACAAAGGTTTCCGTGGGTTTGGTCACAAAAACTTGTTTAGCACAGCCGTCGATGGCTACCAGCTCGATGCTACTCGGGCCAAGAACAAATAAAGGGTACTACTCATTATGCCTGCTCTTTGCTAAAACGCACGCTGACCTTCTTGCCGCACAGGAAAGCTAGTCCCGAAACTATGTGATCGCACCATCAAATGTCAGATGCTGCCAGTAAATCTGATAAATGTTATCTCCTGTCTACGTGCTTTAATTTGAATTGTGGTACTTGGATTTAGGTGCACGTTAAAGAACCCCAGATGGTCCAAATTAATCAGGAGTCTCCCACTACGGCGTGCCACATAATCATATAGTGGTTTTCGCACGTAAAACCCCATAAATGTGTTTTTTTACAGCGAAGCTGTTAAGGGCTCACCTTTCGATCGTCGCGTCCGGCAATATAAAAAAATGTCGCAGTTTCACCGGAAAGGCGAAGCATCAATTGCGATAGCAACTTAGTAGAGAGCTATACGGAGTAAGGATAGTAGTTTTATCAGCAGTACAAACTTGGACATGCAGCAGCACTGGCAACACACAGAACTGTTGTCGACGCCGTCGCCGTTTTGCCCGCATTCGCACTGAATGCACGTGGCATTGGTGACTGTTGTCAGGACCTCTGGGGGCGGCTCGGAGGTTTTAGACGAGATCAGAACGGCAAAATCGTCGAGCAGCGTCGGAAGTCTTTACCACCTTCTCGCCTAGCAACGTTTTAGGGGCGAAGGTCCTTATGATGTGGGTCTGTCCCTCCTCTGTAGTATGTAGTAGTAGTAGAAGTCGTCGTCGTCGTAGTAGGTAGCCACGTCTACTTTTATGAAAAAAAAAATCCGAAAGTTGTGTCCGTAGCGCGGAATCGAACCAGGGACCCCTCGCTTCCGAACTCGCGGCGCTAACCACTACGCCACGAAGCGCACATGGACACGCACCACGATGACAATAAATACCCAACATTAACGAAAGACTGCGCGTTTCTAACGCGTTTGTGCTAGCGCGTTACGGCCCGTGTAAGAAGCTGGTGTAAGACGCTGTGGCCTCTCCGCCTTACCCCCGTATTCATAAACGCTCCTCGACTTGAACTTGACTTGCCACCGCCTTGGGCAGCGCGTTCGAAACGCGTTGAAGGCGGTGGCAATTCAAGTTCAAGTCGAGGAGCGTTTATGAATACGGGGGTTATACTCTCTCAGCAGTGATGTGATGGCGTCGGCAAACGCGGTGCACGTTCCGGCATGTGTAAACGGCTGCGTAAGACGCTGTGGCCTCTCCCCCTTACTAGAGAGTACTGCACGTTTCTAACGCGTTTGTGCTAGCGTCCCCTTAAGCGGGACATGGTGCAATTATAATGAAGGGCGCTGTTATAAAATAGGAATGACGTCACATATGGCGCGTGTCATTGGTGGAATTCAATCGTTCGATTTAGTGCGGCGAGACTGGGCCAATTACACGGAAGATTCACGGTTTACCGATGATTCCCTCCGGAGCTTCGCCCACTCATCATCATCCACCCCGTGGATATGCGGTGTTTTCTTTTATATAAATACGCATTGGGTTCTGCACCTAAACGTCTCCTCCCCTCCCTCTCTCCCGTCCCCCCAGGGCCTTTCGCGCAACGGAAGAAGATCGCGTTTGCTCTCTCTATATATATGGTGGTAAATGAGGAAAGAGACGCTAATTCTGCAGCCCTTCAGGGAGCACGGAATAGAACGCGCTTTTGTTCTCCGCCGTGTTCGCTCCCCGTGAAAGCGCGCGTCCCTCGTGCCCTTTCACTCGCACATACAGCGTCCGGCACGCGGGGACGATTTCATCGCTGTTAACGTCATACGGAACCCCACGGCCATGGCGACGCCGACGGCAGAAATCCTCTGAGTGTCCATATAATTCATCATCATCATCATCAGCCTATATTTATGTCCACTGCAGGACGATGGCCTCTCCCTGCGATCTCCAATTACCACTGTCTTGCGCTAGCGTATTCCAACTTGCGCCTGCGAATTTCCTAACTTCGTCATCCCACCTGGTTTTCTGCCGTCCTCGACTGCGCTTCCCTTCTCTTGGTATCCATTCTGTAGCCCTAATGGTCGACCGGTTATCCATACTACGCATTACATGGCCTGCCCAGCTCCATTTCTTCCGCTTAATGTCAACTAGAATATCGTCTATCCCCGTTTGTTCTCTGATCCATACCGCTCTCTCCCTGTCTCTTAACGTTACTCCTAAGATTTTTCGTTCCATCGCTCTTTGTGCGGTCCTTAACTTGTTCTCGAGCTTCTTTGTTAACCTCCAAGTTTCTGCCCCATATGTTAGCACCGGTAGAATGCAATGATTGTACACTTTTCTTTTCAACGACAGTGGTAAGCTCCCGTTCAGGATTTGTCAATGCCTGACGTATGCAGTCCATCCCAATTCTATTCTTCTGTAAATTTCTTTCTTATGATCAGGGTCCCCTGTGATTAATTGACCTAGATAAACGTATTCCTTACATTTCAGCACATTGTCCAGACTGTAACGATCGCAGTGATTTCAGACACATGCTCTGGAGGTGCCCCTCTTTACAGGGAAAGCATCACGACTGCTCTGAAGATGAATTTGATTCCATGATCAAGAGCCCGGTCCTACTACAACAACTCAAGGCTGTCCAGAAGGCCCACGACGCGGCGGTGAGGCTAGGCCTCCCCGTCCCTACGTGGGAGCGGCCCGCGATCCTCCCCCTATAAACGGGGGCGGAATCCTTCAGGACCTCAATAAAGTTCTTTATCTATCTATCTATATCTATTTACATACTCTAGATGCTCACTGGGGATCCTGAATTCTTGTTCCCTTGCCAGGCTATTGAACATTATCTTTGTCTTCTGCATATTCATCTTCAACCCAATTCTTACACTTTCTCGATGAAGGACCTCAATCAATTGTTGTAATTCGTCTCCATTGTTGCCTGAATAGGACAATGTCATCTGCAAACCGAAGGTTGCTGAGATATTCGCCGTCGATCCTCACTCTTAAGCCTGGCCGGTCTAAGAGTTTGAATACTTCTTCTAAGCATGCAGTGCATAGTATTGGAGAGATTGTGTCTCCTTGCCTGACCTCTTTCTTGATAGGTAACTTTCTACTTTTCTTGTGGAGAATCAAGGTAGCTGTTGAATCCTTGCTAAAGTATTCACGTACGCCTCCTGTACTCCTTGATTTCGCAATGCCTCTATGACTGCTTGTATCTCTACTGAATCAAATGCCTTTTCATAATCTATGAAAGCCATATAAAGAGGTTGATTGTACTCCACAGATTTTTCGATTACCTGATTGATGACATGGATATGATCCATCGTAGAATATCCCTTCCTGAAGCCAGCCTGTTCTCTTGGTTGGTTGAAGTCAAGTGTTGCCCTGATTGTATTGGAAATTATCTTAGTGAATATTTTATACAATACTGAAAGCAAGGTATTGGGTCTGTAATTCTTCAATTCTTTAACTTCTCCCTTCTTATGGATAAGTACAATGTTGGCGTTCTTCCAGCTCTCTGGTACACTTGAAGTTGTGAGGCATTGCGTATAAAGGGCCGCAAGCTTTTCAAGCATGATACCTCCTCCATCTTTGATTAAATCTACTGTTATTCTATCTTCTCCAGCCGCTTTTCCCCTGGTCATGTCTTTCAAGGCCCTTCTAACTTCATCGCTAGTTATAGAAGGAGCTTCTGTATCCGGTTCATCACTATTTCGAATGAATGTAGCTTGGCTGTCTTGGGAACTGTGCAGGTCAGTAGAGAATTCTTCCGCTGCTTTTACTATATCATCGAAATTGCTGATGATATTACCCTGCTTATCTTTCAGTGCATACATCTTGGCTTGTCCTATGCCAAGCTTTCTTCTTACTGATTTTATGCTGCGTCCATATTTTACAGCTTCCTCAATCTTTCCCACGTTATAATTTCGAATATCCCTTACTTTCTCTTTGTTGATCAGTTTTGACAGTTCAGCGAATTCTATCTGATCTCTTGAGTTCGAAACTTTCATGTTTTGTCGTTTCTTTATTAGGTCCTTTGTTTCGTGGGAGAGCTTCCCTACTGGTTGCCTTGGTGCCTTACCTGCCACTTCGAATGCTGCTTCTGAGATCAGCCTAGTTACGGTTTCGTTCATTACCTCTATGTTATCTTCATCTTCATGTTCTCATCATCATCAGCCTATATTTATGTCCACTGCAGGACGAAGGCCTCTCCCTGCGATCTCCAATTACCCCTGTCTTGCGCTAGCGTATTCCAACTTGCCCCTGCGAATTTCCTAACCTCATCATCCCACCTGACTTTCTGCCGTCCTCGACTGCGCTTCCCTTGTCTTGGTATCCATTCTGTAACCCTAATGGTCCACCGGAGATCCATCCTACGCATTACATGGCCTGCCCAGCTCCATTTCTTCCGCTTAATGTCAACTAGAATATCGTCTACCCCCGTTTGTTCTCTGATCCTTCTAAATGTTCTAAAGCTGCATAATTGCTATTGCAATAACAACTGTAATTGACCATATGCTGTATGTGCGAGAGAAAGCCAGCGAGGGCGAGGGACGCGCGCTTTCACGGGGAGCAAACGCGAGTTCCCAGTGGGAAGTGGAGAGGTGGGCGAGGAGGCCATCGAGGCACCCTAGACTGTGCGTGTGTGTGCCCGCTCTCCCACTGCGGCGCATGCGCGCAGCCCTGCCGGCCTCTGCCGCAGACTCTCTCTGGGCGCTCGCCCTCCACTCCCCTAACAGTGTAGACAACGACGTTTAGCCGTTCCTTACGTAGTCAGCGTTTTGACAGCGGTTGTGTGCGGTCAGACAAACAACGCGCACAACCGTTGTCGACGGCGGCGGCGTTTTGCCCGCGTTCGGTGCGAACGCGCGCGGCGTTGGTGACATGTTTATGACGAACGTGCCAACCTTTGCCGTGCACCCTACGGCGGTGTACCATAAGGCCATGGTCCCTGCGGGCACTAAATAAATGAAAACCACCGGATTATATATATTTCTCATTCTTTAATTGTTCAATTAACCAATTACACCATCATATCCTAATAGTCATAATTGTAAATAAGTAATTCCCACCATATTAGAGCTTCGCTGGTCTTCCATCTCCACCCCAGTGGAAGGGCTGACAGTTTTTTTCTTTGTTTTTTTTTAATTTGAATTGTGTGGTGACGAAGAGGGGGCGCAATCATCACATACTGTCGCTTGGCTCGAAGTGAAGACGACGACAATATGCCTCCTCGTCGCGCTAGACCGAGCTCGCGCTAGTTAAGAACGGACCAGCGCTGCTGGAGGTTGGTAGGCTCGCCGCTGTCAACGGACACCCTAGGTAATGTAAGTCCTGCTTGTCTGTTTCAGTGGACACTGCAACGCAGTCCTCGGATCGCATAATTCAGATACCGCTGCCGAGGTCTCTGTCCCTACAAGTGCCACGTCGGCTTTCAAAGGGGTCGACCTGAGTGAGGACTACCATCAGTACTCCTACTCGGACGACGTCAGGCTCGCACCGGACGTCAGTCCCGTGTCTCTCCCAAGTGAGTAGCGGTTTCGATGGGCATTTTTACAACGGTCTAGTCACGGCTCATTTCGCGAACAAACGGTTTGCAATCCATGGCGATGTCGCGAGCTACGAACGCACAAGTGAACCGCGGCAAATGGCGCTGCCGTTTTTGATCAACGGGGGGCGATCGAGGGAAGGCTCAGCCTGGAGCCAACGTTTCGTCGAACCCATTTTCTGGTATTTTAACAGCGGAGCTGTTAAGGCCGGGCGTAATGGTGTCAACCGCGAAGATAAAATGTGGGCCGATCCTGGCGGAAGTGCAGAAACTGTCCAAGCGCAATCGTTCGAAAGCAGCCCCCTGGTTGAGGAGGTCTACACCGCGCCCGTATTGGGCACGTACCCATGTGAACTAGCGAAGATGAGCCTGGCTATGTCTAGTTAAGCATGGTTGGGACTACTTTAGCATAGTCAGTCATCGATAGCCAATTGATAGCCAATGAATAACTAATCGATAATCAATGAATTATCAAAAAATTCCGGGAAAAATGCTGGGGATCACTTGGTAGTGCTTCGCCTAGCACAAATATGTAGCCAATACCTTGCGATAGCCAATCGACAGTCAATCAATAAGTAATGAATAATCAATTAATAATCAATAAATTCTTCGAACAGTATAACCCGTAAGGCCTGGACCAGCTAGATGCCGATCAGCTCTGCCGTTTCTTTAGCCATGCGCCACTGGTGCAACCTACGCTAATTTTGGGGGGCAGGCTGGTGTGAACGCGCTGTCCACATTTGCCTGAAATGGGTTGCGCTGGCGCTCAAAAGCGCGCTGCCGCTACGCCACAGCCCTCTAGTGAGTACTAAAGCGCATCTACCCTTTTCTCTAAAACCCCGCCGCGGTGACTCAATGGCTATCGAGTTCTGCGATTTTGCACAAGGTCGCGGGTTCGATTACCAGCCATGGCTGCCGCATTCTCACGGAGACGGAATGCAAGAGCACTCTTGTATTTAGATTCAGGTGCACGGTAAATAACCCCAGCTGGCCAGCATTATTCCGTAGGCCTACACTACGACGTTTCTCATAAGCCGCTGTGAAGCCTCGGGACGTTGAAGCCCGCAATATTTATTTATTTTGCCTCCAAATAGCTAGCATAGGTGCCAGACACACCGCTCACACTTTTGTAGGGAAGCCTAAGGCGATGCCGATGTGGCCGTAAGTGTTGCCGCAAGGCAGTGCGCCGCACGACTCCACGCCAAGAGAAAACCTCATTAGGTTGGTTCTACTGGCATGAAAACAACTGTGGTAAGACACCAAAGCAGAGGTAATGGTTGACTAAACGGCCATGCCTCACTTATTAGTAATTCGCAACATTGGTTCTCTACGTAGCAAACCCCTGCAGCCTATATTTATATAGGTATACAAGCCTTAGATAGTGACTGCGAGAACGTCAATGGCACGTACCCGCAGAACGTAGACATGTAGGAAGCTCCAGAAGAAGAAAGTTCTGCTCCTATAAGACGCGAAGGGTGCTGCTTCAGAGAGAATAGTTTATTCAGCCCATAGTCCACAGCTTTTGTTTTCAAATTGTCATTGCCTCTAAGCCACGTGATCCTGAAGAAGAGAGATGTGGCTTCGGGGGAATTGAGCCAATCGTTCAGAGAGGTGGGATGCAGTGTTGTATACTGGCACCGGTCTTTTAACTACGGGGCATTCTCACAAGGTGTATGTAAATGAGAAGTCCCGGCAGGGACGGCACGCTATAGAGAGGGGGGGGGGGGGGTCGTGGCCTGGTTAAGGGCTGCATTGCAGGTGGATGGATGGACGCTATGAGCGTCCCCTTTGAAACGGAGCGGTGGATTTCAGCACCAAGCTATTTTTCTTATTTCGTCTGTCTTATCTTTTTTACTCGGCCAAAACATTACCCATGAGAATGATAATTTACTGCCACCCCCTTTGAAACAGGGCGGTGACAAAAAGCCACCTGGCCGCCGCCCCGTAGCCACTATCGCATGCTAAAATAAGTACCCGCTCTCCGCCGGGATCGAACCCAGGCCCGCGGCTTGGGAGGCGGATACTCTATACTCGCGGACAACATTCTGTGGTAATGAAGGGAAAGCTACGGAGGCGAAACGCACACAAGTGAGAGCGCTTCTGAAAAAAGTCCCGCGTTTTAATCCACGTTGGTTTAGGCTGGGGAAGAGAAAACATAAACTGCTTATTAGCAACAGTTAAATAAGGCAGAACACACCACTGAGTGTAAAAGTTCACTTATTCTGCGGCTTTTCCCTTGCGCGTCTGGGCAAACGCGAAACCGTCGCACGTGGAAGCTTCGACGATTGAGCGTCTGTTCCGAGCAACGAAAAGCACTGTCAAACGCTGCCGGACTACTTGGCGCGGTAGCAAATGTGCAGCATCCACGCGCCTGTAACTTGCCCTTCATTGCCACAGAAAGTTGTCCGCGAGTATAGCACTGAGCCACGCAAGCGCTTGCTATCCATCGGCGATGGAACGCATCGGCTTTCACGCGCGACAGCGTCCCAAGCAGGCCGCGTCGGGCGCGTTGCAATGGGAGCGAATGTGACAGCCCTAGTTGCATCGACGGCCGCTTGAATGGGCCAAACGGCGCTAGCCATCGGCGATGGAACGCGTCGGCTTGCACGCGCGACGGCGTCCCAAGCGCGTTCCTGACGCATTCACTTAAATTACTAGGTAGTACTGTCGAAATGCTCGGCTAGCTTACGCTGTGATTGTGCTGCGTGTGCAGCGCAGGCCTCGTATTTTTTTTTAAACAGACAAAGCATTCCCGATGTTCCCGATGAGAAGGATGAGCTACTGGCATCCCGTTTGAAACCGGGGGGTGACAAACAGCCACCTAGCCTGCTTGATTTAATCAAGCTCCCAGTGCTACTTTAGAGAGACATCTAGCTTTCACATCCTCCGTCTTTAATTTCAGGACGACAAAAAACTCGCAAGAGCGCCTGTCTGATCAGTCTCTGTCGTATGTAGACATTGATCAGACGAGCGCTCTTAAAACATGTCTCGCGCTCTTTCTTGATAATGGCTTGTAGTGCGAGTGCTTTATTGGTGCTTCGGCGTCGCAGCAATCATCCACCTGTCGGTGACCAAGATCATTCGCCGCTGGCGCACCAGAGGCGCCGCCGTAGTCTCTTCGCTTTTGACGGAGCGCTCTTCTGCTGAGCCCTTGGTGGAGGTTCAACGAGGGTTCGGTTCCGCCCCCGCTGTCGGCACGACGCGGCTGGCTGCAGCAGCTCAGCTTCGGCAGCATCGTCATCACCAAGCCCGAGGTATTCCGCTGCATAATATCGCTCCGAGAGAAGAATAAAAATGTGCTGCGTTGTCCAACAAACGTCGTTCGCTTTCGACGGTATGCGATGTGCTAACCTGCGCTGTTTGGAGAGTAATGAACAGTTCGGTGCTGACTGTTGTAACTTCAAACACCGGCATTCGCCTGTTTTGTAAGTTGCGCTTCTTAATACTAAACCGCAAAAATGTTTTGTATTTTTCTTTTTTTTTCTCCTACACTCTCTGAATGTTGCCACTTAGCAAAATAAATAAATATAGTAATGATAATAAACCTCGTGCCTATGTGTTAAAGCTGTTAACTTGGCGGTGAAGCTCCGTGTTTGTATGTTATAACGTTTTTGAAAATTTGCAGTTCGGGTCACGTCCCACATACTTGTTGGCTCACACTCTGAAAGAACTGCGTACAAAGAGTATACGTGGCGTTTCTGGCGGGTCACGCTCCCTGCACAAACTGCAGTTCAATATCTGGACGCATTTGCATACTGACACATTCGCGGCGTATCTCGTACCGCGAACTACACTGCTGTGACGAATACACTACTAACATTGTTGCCTATTCGCATGCAGGAAGACTGCTTCTACACGATGACTCACGCAACTCCATGTTCTCCGCTCCTCTCATTGTGCACGGAACCCAAGCCGGTCGAATTCCAGCAGATCATTCCAAATAAGTAAGCTCCCGAGGCCTTTAGATGTCTGCTAGACATTACCAAACTTTTTCGTCGCTTCGTGCGGCTATATAACAGCATCTCATAATAGCCTTCCGCTCCTGTTTCGTACCGCCAGCACCTTCAATGTTGGCACTGATTAGCACCTACAGGGCGCTGCACATAATAAGGAGAGGCACACTGTGTAGTGCGAGATCGGTGAGAGCGTAGCCAGTGTGTCTGTGGACCTGTGTTGCAGCTCTAAGGTGGCAGCCGTCAGCTGTAATGACCGTGACCGCGAGCTGTTCTGCCTTGGTAGTTGCCCAACCGAGGAGAGGCTGGTGCGCGTGCTCCGTCTGCGCCAACAGGACGTTCGCTGGCACACCACCCGACTCACCCTAGCACGGTACGTGCGCCGCGCATGCGCGTCGCTGTCCGCCACTTAATCTAGCGTATATCTATGCCGCTGACAGTGCATCCACACGATGGACCGATTTTTCGGCGCCAACAACGTCCCTAAATGAGCAAGAGAACAGGAACGTCGGTCACGGATTACCGTCCGTCTGCGCCTCGCCTCTGGAAGAAAAGTGAAAGAACCAAGAGCACAACTTGGCAGCCGAAGCCACGACCTCCGCATGACAGCGTTCAGTGTCATACCAGTTTAGCTACGGCGACCGGCAGTCCCTCCTTCCATTTTCTTGGGATCAGTGGTGCGCCACCTCGAGCAATACAGGGGCATGTATATTTCGCGTAAAATCATTTTTAAGTAAGAATTTGCGCTTGTTGCTTCTCTTCTTTTGCTCGAATTTCGCGGAATAATAGCATTTTATCGTCCGGAGCGTTCAATGTAACACTTGCACAGTTACGTGCCGGGTTTTCAAGAAAAAAAAGTTCGAAGTTGCCTTCGTCAATGGGGAAGCTAGCTGCTGCCAAAATTGCACTAGCATAAACTTGTGTCATCCCCTGTCGGCACGTGTGGAAAGCAGCTTTTCTGGGAGGGTTGTGGCGTGTTTGAGGAGCGGGTAACCGCGACAAACATCCCGGAACGGCTGCTTTCGACAGCTCCGAAGGGCGACGGCATAAGTTTATGCTATAGCGTAGCCTTGGCAGCAGCTAACTTGCCCATAAACAATGAACTTTGCGTATTGTTCGTAAAAGCACGGCAAGTAATTGTTAAAGAACAATCCGCACCATAAAATGCGATGCTTCGGCAAAATTTGGACAAGATCAAAGCAACCGTAAGCGGAAGATGTTTTTAAGCAATGTATGCACGTCCTCTATGAAGGGGAAGAACAAAATCGCTTTCAAGAGCCCGTAGTGGCTAACCACACACGTCTCGCATAAAAGTGTTCAATGACAATAAACGTTCAACGTTGCGAGCAACATGCTCGATATTCACATGTCACATTCCAAATCGCACGTCACGAATAATCGTCGGTTAAAAACTAATTAGGGGTTTCCTCTCATATTGCTCACGACGGACATGTACAATAAATCTTGCCAGGCGAGCAGAGATAGCCGGCGCCATTCACGACTGTGGCGGTGCATGTGTAATGCCCTTTCAACCGCAGTCATCACGTAGTCATCAGAAGGCAGGCAATTCCCGTCCTGGTTCAAATGGTAGAGCATGCGGAGGTTGTCGGTTCGGCACTCACCGGCGAAAAGTTGCCGTTTTTTTCCCTTCCCCTTCAAGAACATGAAGCTTATCGCAGATTTACCTCACATTCTTAATTCACTGAACATTTCAATTAAACTTCAATTCCCCACAGCCTTTCTTGACTTCGGTGTCTGTTGGTCTCGCAAAACGCCTGATCTCGCACCCCGTGCAATTTGGAAGCTGTAATAAAACATCGGAAACAACAGAGGCGTGGTGACTAATTAAGCCCGGAAAGCTTCGTTACCGCGTGTGAATGCCTGCTGAGCAAGCGAGCAAGGGTCCGGAGCTCCACAATGTCGAGCTTGCTTTTTAATGCGACAGTTGATCAAAAGCTGTTCCATTGTGCACACACCTGTCGGTCATATAACAAGTCTCGTTCTGGCCATAGACGCGGCAATCTGGTGTGATATAGGTTGACGTATTCCGTTTCAGTAAAGGCGCGTTCTTCTTGACGTGCTATTCGCCATCGCCAGATAAACGATCTCCGTCCCTATATGCCACATGTTCTTCTTCTTATTATTATTACATTACTAATTATTATTAGTAATTAGTTCTAATTATTATTATTATTATCATTACATTATTATTATTATTACTAGTTTTATTATTAATCAAACAGTATTCTTTTTTAATCGTCTATGAGGAATCGCGTTTTCCGCCTTTCGGGTAGATTTATGGTAGAGGCTGAAATTACCTGCATGAGAAAAGGCAATGTTCAGGTAGCTAATTAAACATATTCACTAATGTTTTAATTTTTCACAATAGGGCACACATTGTAATAGTGAAATTGAATCCGAGCAGTAGTGAAGTCACGGCTACTTACATAAATCTTAGGACTGTCGCCACTTCCAAGATATTGTCCTCCGAATCTGCTAAATCAATGCATTGGCGTACTTCTTATGGGTGTCCCTTGGAATGGTTAAGGAGTCATTCCACATTTTTCGAACACCCGGAAAGGAACGGTGGCACTAGCCTGGCAAACGGAATGAGAATGGAATGGTAGGAGCCCGAGATTCCTAAATTGAGTTGGAATCAAATTGCCACACAGTCCCGGTGGGCGAAGTATTTATATTTAGCGACACTACAAAATCTTAAAATCTTCCCACTAGAATAATCTAAGACCGAACTATTTATAACACTTCTCTTTTTTTACTCAATGCGGATCTTTCACTATCTACCTATCGAATGTGTGAATACCGTTTGTTCACTATGAACAAGACGGTATTCTACACGAATATTCCAGATTTCTGATGACCCGCAAACGTTGCTTCGTTCTATTATTGAAGTGCATTTAAAGACAGAGACTTTCAAGTTAACTTCTTAACTTTTAAAGCAAAGCTTTCATGGCGAACTCTAGCAGACTTTCCTGACCGTGGCTGCTGGGTGCTGCTGCTCTCTTGCTGATTAGCTCAAGATTAACAAAATATTTAATTACGTGCCCGATGGTGGGATAAAACCTCGGTCCCCCACTTCAACAGCCTGATTCTCTATTTAGACCACAATACCGTTTTTTTTTCTTCTTCTCGTTATTGCCTTTTTTTTACTGAACAGGCAATCGCACAATGTTACAATACATCAGCCTTTTTTTGTGGCTCACGGGTATTAAAACTTTTTGAGCTGTACCAAACCATCAAGCAGGGTGATTCACTCTGGCAGATCGGGTTGATTACTGAACACCTCTCGAACACGAAATGCATTCTCGATGAAACTAATAGCACGCATACTTCTAGTCGTTGCCCACGCCAACTAAAGCTCTGTGCGATGATCGCGCTGTGTGTCACATTCCATAGCACGGGTGCGAGAGGCCACATGTGTGCGCTAGGTTCCTTTAGGCCAAAAACGCACAAATCAAATGGGCAAATTTATTGCGGTGAATTAACCTCTTAACGAAAGCTTCACATCGATTCTAGGATGTGCGTTGAATCTGAATATATATATATATATATATATATATATATATATATATATATATTGCGAGACAACGTTTAGGCGGTCACTCTCTCCTTTAATTTCTCAAGCGAGAGCCCCACCACCAGACCACGAATGGTGATGATGAGTATGTACAGATGAGAATATGAAGTGTATGAATAATGCTCACACTAATTTTCCCGCGCTGGCAAGCGGCCAGCCAGGCCGCGACTTTGCCAGGAGGGAAACGCCGAACGAATCGTTTGAGACGCGAAACGTGAACGATCTCCGAACCACGATGACAACGATCCGAAGAAACCTCGACGGGAGTAACACGATAGTTCACAGGGGATGTTTGTTCGCTAATAATGTAGGGTCCAAGGAAGCGCGATTCAAACTTCTCGTACAAACCGGGTGTACGAATGAGCGTCCTAAGGAGCACTTCATCTCCAGGACGAAAGGAGACCTCTCGACGAGAGATGGCGTAACGTTGCTTGCGGTCTAGTCGACTGACTTCTGTATTGAATCGAGCACGGTCACGACATTCGTGAAGTCGCGGGACGAACTGTTCGGGTATATTGGCCGAGGTGTTAGTTGGGGCAGTTAAGAAAGTGGCGTCGATGGCGAATGTCGGCGAACGGCCGTAAACGAGGTAGAAGGGTGAGTAGCCTGTAGTTCGCTGGATAGCAGTGTTGTGAGCAAACATCACAAAAGGTAAAATTTGCCCCAGTTGTCGTGGCTTGGCCCGATATACATTGATATCATATCTGTTAGCGTGCGGGGAAATCGCTCCGTTAAGCCATTTGTTTGAGGGTGGTACGCGGATGTCGTCTTATGAACTGTGCCACAAGCTCTGAGTACTTCTTCGATCATTGTTGACATGAAAGTCTTAACGCGATCACGCAACAGTACACGTGGTGCTCCATGACGCAGCACAATGGCATCCAAAAAGAAGTTGGCAACGTCTGAGGCCGAACTAGAGCGTAAAGGCGCCGTCTCTGCGTACCGTGTGAGGTGGTCGTCACGATCCAACGAAAACCTGCTGGCGTTATGGACAGAGGTCCGAGCAAGTCTATTCCAACGATGGCAAAAGGTGTCGCGGGACATGGGATGGGCTATATGGCCAAACGGCTCCTTCCGCGGTGGTACGTTTTGTGGAAACCCAAGTGGCCAGCAGATGGGTCGTGTTGAAAGGCTTGAAGGATTTGTGTGCGCAGCGAACGTGGAAGAACGGGTACCCAGTGGTTTTCGTCAGTGTTGTGAATGTAGCGGTGCAGCACATCATTCTCGAGCTTAAATAGTCGCAGTTGTCGACGTAATCGGGCATTCGGCGCAGAAATAGTACCGCACAGCCGGTCGATGATGCTGCTGCAGGCGGGATCATAACGTTGACACGAGGCAAACGTGCCGCGATTAGAAGATGTCGTGTCAGTAACAGCTAGCGGTAATAACGTAAGGGGAGACATAGTCTCGTTAAGTGGCGCGGAATGGAGAGACGTGCTCGAAGATAATAGTGGAAGCGGGCAGCGAGACAGAGCGTCGGCATCTTGTTTTTTCCCAGACTTGTATACAACGTCAAAATCGCACTCTTGTAATCGGACCACCCAGCGACCAAGGCGTCCAGACAAATTTTTCAGTGACGACAACCAGCATAAGGCGTGATGGTCGGTTATGACAGTGAAGTGGCGTCCATTAAGATATGGTCGAAATTTTTGTATGGCCCAAACTACTGCGAGGCATTCCTGTTCTTTGATCGAGTGGTTCTGTTCAGCAGCCGTTAATGTGCGACTGGCGTAAGCAACAACTCGCTCTCGTGCAGTGGTATCACGCTGTAGAAGGACAGCACCAATCCCATGGCCACTAGCGTCGGTGTGCAAAAAGTTGGTGCGTTCTCATCAAAGTGACACAGGACGGGGTCGGATGTCAAGGCTTGCTTGAGGACTTGCAAAGAAAGTTTGCAGTCGTCTGTCCAAGTGAGAGCAGTGCCCGACGTCAGCAACTTGTGCAGCGGGGACGCCATGGCAGCAAAATGACTGAAGAAGCGGCGGAAGCAGGAAGCCAGGCCCAAAAAACTTCTCAACTGCTTTTGATTTTCAGGGCGAGGAAAGTGAATCACAGCAGCTATCTTGTCAGGATCTGATCGAACGCCATCTTTACTGACAAGGTGGCCCAACGCTTCGATGTTCTTTCGGCCAAAATGACATTTCTTTGTGTTGAGTTGGAGTCCAGCGTTAGAAAGGCATGTTAAAACGTGGTCCAAACGCTCAAGGTGCTGACGAAAACTTGTAGAAAATGTTGCAGGAGCATTACATAAACCGAAGGGCATCACGTTGAATTCGTAAAGTCCATCTGGTGTTGCAAAGGCTGTCTTGCCCTTGTCCGCTTCGTGCATGCGTATTTGCCAGTACCCGGATTGAAGGTCGAGACTTGAGAAATATTCAGCGCCCTGTAGGGAATCAATGGCATCGTCGATTCTTGGCATCGGATATACGTCTTTGCGCGTGATCTTATTAAGTTCTCGATAATCGACGCAAAATCGTACAGAGCCGTCTTTCTTGCGGACCAACACAACAGGAGACGAACAAGAACTGGACGATGGCCGAATGATGTCTCTTTTAAGCATGTCATCAACGTTGTCCGCAATGATTTTTCGTTCTGCGGAAGACACGCGATACGGGCGACGTCGTACAATCGAAGAGCCTTTGGTTTCGACGCGATGCACAACAACGGAAGTGCGTCCCAGAAGCTTGGTGTTAACGTCAAATAAGGCGATGTGTTTCTGCAGTAGGGCCAAAAGGTATTCTTTCAGCGCAGCAGTCAGATCGGGATTTATCGCGGCCGTTAAAGCAGTGGACGCAGCATGATCGTCAGTTGTGGTAGACAAAGCTGGTGAGTCGGTGTGAAGGGGTACTAGTGAAAGAGGTTCGGTGTCAGTAATGCAGGTCACAGCGGTGCCCTACGAGAGCACTACTGGCGAAGAACTAGGGTTATGCACAGTGATCAATGCTCTACCGTCTTGAAACCGCACCAGGCTAGGAGCAATGCTAAGCCCACCAGATAGGCAGTGACCGCTCAGTGCAAGGAACACATCACCATTTACAATCGTCTCGGAAGTCAGTGTAAGAACATGCTCACTGCCCGGGGGAATGAAAGAGTCAGTACACGTGACGAAGCGCAGGCTGTGAGCATCGACAGCGGACGAAGATTCAGTGTCCGTCATATGAATAGTTAGCTGACGGCAAGATATGAAAGCTGACGCTGAGGACAAAGTCCCATTCCAAAATCATGGCGTAGGTACACGAAGATAGCACGGCAAACTGAATGTGGTGAAGGATGCCATCAATGAAAACACGCGCAGTGCAAACACCAGAGGGCTGAAGAAGAACTGCATTAGCACAACGAAGGGGAGAGCCATTATATGGTGTCTTCACTTTTCGCAATCGAGAACACAAGTGAGTACTAATAACCGAAAGCGATGCACCCGTGTCAACCAAGGCTTCAGTCCGTATACCTTCAACAAACACCACAAGTTTATTTGACGGGCACTCCGGAGGAGTTTCAAGTTGTCCAAAGGATGCAGCTTTCCCTCCTGAAGCTGCACTATTTAGTTTTCCGGCCGGTGATCGGAGGACGAAGTAGCCGGTCGAAGAGGGGAAAAGGAGCGTCGCATCGGTGATGGAGAGTAACGACGCGGGAAGCGCAATGAACCGGCAGCTTTGAATTCCTGCGGAGATGGGGAACGTCGAGGATAATAATTGTAGTACGAACGCAGACGTTGTGGTACAGGCTCAGAAAACTCATCCCTTTGAAAACCGTCATAGCCACGCCTTTCATCTTGCTGACGGCGACGGCAAAACCTTGAAATGTGGCCACGGATGCCGCAGTAGTAGCAAACAGGCCGAGGTGGGCTCCACGTGTTGTAAAATTCAAGAGGTGTTGGTCGCGCAGTGATGGGATTCAGGGACCCGTGCATTGCAGGTGCCTGTTGAGGTGGCTGCTGCAAAGGTGGCACCAGGGAGGCAACCTGAGCATAAGTTGGCGCAGGTTCCTGGTGTGGTGGGTGGCCGCTGCAAGGGTGGCACCAGGGAGGCAACCTGAGCATAAGTTGGCGTAGGGATGGGTAGCGGGTTCGGGGTTAGCGGGCACGTCACATCAGCTATCTCTTCCCTCACGATATGGCGTAGGCCGCCACCAGGAGGTGTCATATGAACTTCCGGAGAGGTCGACGAAGCTTGGGTGTGCAGTTCCTTACGGATTATGGAGCGAATCAGAGCACGTAGCTCGCTATCGTTGGACGCCCTGAAATCAGACGTGTCGGGGTATACGCGGATCATAGTAAGCTCATCCAGGCGCTGACGCGGACTGATGATGTCTGCGACGATAGTGGGGTTCAGCACGACAGGAGCATTGAATGCGACAGTCGCAATACCCTTGAGCAGGTGGCGTACACGGTCACTCTCCGCCATCGAGCTGTTCACGCGGCGGCAGAGGGCAAGGACGTCCTCTATGTACGAAGTGTACGACTCTCCCGTGTGCTGAACACACTCAGCAAGCTTCTTTTTGGCGATATCGGATCGGACAGAAGAGTTCGCGAAAATCTGTCGTAGGTGAAGTTTAAATGTGTTCCAGTTTACGAGATCGAGCGCATGGTTGGAAAATTAAGTTTTTGCGACGCCGGTGAGATAGAAGACGACGTGCCGCAGTTTTGCAGATTCGTCTGAGTGATTAAGATCACTCACGCGCTCGTATTGCTCCAACCAGTTTTCAACGTCATCACCGCGAAGTCCAGCAAACACCGGTGGATCCATTTGACCGTTTTTTTGGTGGTGACTGTCCAAGAAGGGGCTGCCGCGGGAGCAGGCAAGGTGGATGGCGCGGTATTGGCCTGCTGGTCTTGGGACATGTTTGAGTGCACTTGGAAGAGGCGGCGACCCGAGCGGAGCTCCAGGGATGTAGCGTAGGTGAAGCTGAAGCGAGACCAGAGGCGAGATGACCGAGGAACCGGAAAGCACACTCCACCACTTGTGAGACAACGTTTAGGCGGTCACTCTCTTCTTTATTTTCTCAAGCGAGAGCCCCACCACCAGACCAAGAATGGTGATGATGAGTATGTACAGATGAGAATATGAAGTGTATGACTAATGCTGACAATATATATATATATATATATATATATATATTGTTGTTGGTATTTAGCCACTATCATTTTACTAATAGTTATTGAATTTGTATTATTTCCAATTTGTACTTTATTTACTTGGCCTAATATTCCGCTTAGTGATTACTACATTGCTGTTTTTAGTTATATATTAGCAGAAACGTATATTTTCTTTGAGCTACATTCTCTGGGACCTCCTCCTGTATACTTATGTAAGCATGTATTCCACTTACGAAAGAAATAAACTCAAACTGAAGGAGTTCAGTTGACAAGAATTATTCACGCTCTGACAACGGAATGCAAGCCAGAAATGGCCACTTCGCAAGCGGTTGCACTCTTTGCGAGTCCGCGGTGATTTGGGAAGCACGCCAGGCTTTTTTTTTTCGTACACTGTCGAATAACCAGAAGCCGCGATAACAGGCTGTCAAAAACAGGTGGGCTGGAAAATGGTGCGCGTTAAACTGGTAGTAAATGTGAAACAAAAAACAAAGGCAACAGGCTGCAGCAATTCCTTGGGCTCTGAACTCATTTACTGCAACAGCAGCATTCTCTTTGAAGACTACCATCTTAGTTTTGCTTGCTTCCCTTTTCCTCAAATAATTGTGCTCACCCACTAAGGGCAGACACGATGTCAGATTATTTAGCAAGGATTAGAGGCAACAAAGGCCCTGAAGAGATAAGATGCCACAAAGCGGGTGTTGGTGCTTGTGCGAAAAAATACGTAACATCATTTGTTACGTTGCGAAGACTTCAAAAACACGTTGTGTATGTTTATTGGCACTTTTTTTGTAGGGGTGCGGCTATGGTAAACTGTAATTGGAGCCACCGCCAAAGTATACAGTAGCGCATTTTAAGGATGGATAAATGGGAATGTTGGGCTAACTTTGTGATTTCTGCCAAGCAGACGTGGACTTCATTACTGCTCATTCGCAACTTCGCATTTGCGGTATGTGTCCTGAAGCGAATAAATATAACGTTGATTATTGAACCTTTAAAAAACTAGTTACCTGGAAATTGCGATTCGCCGTGCAAGTAAGGTCCGCCAATTAAGTAACCTACCTGAAAGGCAGAATTGCGCCGATACGCTCCATGCGAACTAAAAAATAAATTACCCTGTAAAAAGCTTCTCTTGATCCGTAATCAGCACTGTGATCTTGTACGCTAAGATGTTAATAAAGGCGCCCCTTCGTTTAACGTACGTAAGGCCACCAATCAGATTGAGTACAATAAATGTCGGACTGTTTTCTGTCCAGCACTTGAGCGCAATGTTCGCACCGCTCAGTGCACCAACGCTGAAGCCATTGTCGTCCAACCCTCATAGATGGGTAACCATGTAACCTTCTCTACAAATCCATCAATATTTGCTGCGTAGCGCCGGCCCTACAGTGCAGCACGAATATCCTAGCAATGTGACGCGTCCACTGTACAAATTATGGCAAGGACTCGCCATACGGCAAATATGAAGCAAAAGCCTGCAATAGCCGGCAAGAAATCAGTCTTATGATTCCGGTGCAAGAACATACGTTGTGCGACGATTACGTGTCCAGACAACCTCACGACGTCATCAACGCCTCTTGCTCAAAACTTTGCAAGAACTGTCGGATACGACATTTTGAAGAGAACTAAGACGCGGCGGTAGTCCAGTGGTTATGACACTGCGCTGCGGAGCTCGAGGTCGCGGGCTCAATCCCAGCTGCTGTGGCGGCAGTCCATTGGGGGCACAACGTAAAAACCCTTGTGTAGTGTATATTGGGTGCACGTTAAAGAACGCCGAGTGGTCAAAATTAATCCGAAGCCCCCCTACTATGGCGTGCCTCCTAATCAGATCGTGATTCTAGAACCAACAGCCCCAGAATATTTAAGAATACAAATTAACACGCAGCAGTCCGATACATCGATCACTGCCTACATGTAGCATACAACAATGTATTGCGAGAACCAAAAGTAATGTCGGCAGCAGTGAAATTTACTAAGTAATGTCTGCTGCAGCTGCAACACATTATTAGAACGGCACAATGATGGCCAATCGGGTGATCCGGAATAGCAGCGCGCAGTAAACGACGGGTGCTGCCTATCATGAATGGCTATCAGAACAGACGTAATCAAGGCATCTTAAGAACGAAGCTGAGCGTTTGTTTGTGCTTGTGTGTGTTATACACAACTAACGTGGCACTAAAAATTACGAAATATAATCATATTCGTAAAAGCTGGCCGCATACTCTAACAAAACAGTTATATAGAAGCAAATTTTATTCGCATCGTGATCCCTGGCTGACCGATATTTAGTAAATGGTTTCTTTCTTCTCTCTCCAACAGCGAGATTTGCGGCCTCATGGATAACGCCCAGAACCGGACATCGGCATTCTTCCTGGACGCCAGGTACGAAAGCATCGTCTTTACGTCAAAGTTTACGACATCAGGCCTCTTGTACAAATTGAGCAATCAATCACAACATTAGCGATCAAGCTTCCCTCTCTCTCTTCAGCCACTTGAAGATTTCTGAGTTTTTACGCGGGTGAGGCTTGTCACTTAATGCAGCGTACACATTCCCCATATCGAAAAATCCCGTACGGACATGAGGGAGTCCCATATAAAAACCCATATATCCTCAGATATGATATGTGGCATGTCCGATATGATCCCCATATGAAACATAGGAATGCCCCACATAAAAGCCTGTATGTTCCCAAATATATTATGGGGCAAGTTCCATATGAATTTTAAAAATGTATGGAACTGACATATATAAACAGGTATGTTCCCACACAAGATATGTTGGCATGCCCAACATGATACGCCGGATTTTCATCCTCTTCACTCTTCGCTCATGAAAACACACACGTGAAAGGAGACAGCTTGCATACACTCGCGACTAGGTTAACTGCCAGGGTCACATGCATACAGAAACGCCGTAGAACACTGTGAGCACAAAACGTCGTTCGTTTTTTAAATTTATTTCTGCTAATACACTTATCCGCGAGTGTACGCCTTTGCTGTACTCTTTCACGTGTCGCTTGTTTCACGGAGGTATGAATATCATGAACCAGCTTTCCCACATGCCGCACATCGTTTTATGGCAGTTTGCATTTCGCTCCTCTTGGTTAAGCTCCTGGTGAAACTATGATGATCGACGATACGAATGCGCCGTAGTTTTGTGTGTTTAGAAATGACTTCAGAATATGCGAACGCAGAGCTTTGTCGTGTCGCTTTCATAGACGTGTCCATTTGTAAACGCTGCTCTACCATCACGAATGCTGACAGACTCGCGCGACTTTTCGCACTTGAGAAAATGCAACCTCTAGTTAACTACGCGATCAGTTCGCAGGCTTTAAGAGCTGCGCAGGACGGCATTGCCTGGAGGAAAGACAAGAAAAATGGCGGTGTACATTATACACACGTATACGACGTGTGGCCTTGAATAAAATCAGTCCACTCGTCGAACAAGCACGATATAGCAGCACACCACGAGTCGCACTAGGCGCACCTGCATTGGTATTCGAGGTTGCCTAATGGCCATCGTCAACAAATTATCAAAAAGTGTTCAAGAGTCAAATTATCCCTTAGCCGCGCGGTGTGATGTCATTGAACTGCACCCGAAGCGCCATTGACTTGTCTCCCATGATGATCGACTTGGACTGCGCTTTCGTTGTACTGCTTCCGACCAGCTCAATATTTGATTTATTAGCCTGCCTTAATGCAAAGATTAAAATATTTCACCATCGCAGATTTTAGTAGCTAGCAGACTGCGTGCACTGAACAAGAAAGTTCCTTCTTCGCAGAACCAGCTTGGTCCATGACACGTATCCGATGTTGCTGTGGCACGCACGCCATTCCCACCGTGAAGGCCCAGTCGCAGGAGACACCACACTGCCCGAAGGTTTGTGGATGTTTGAGTTTGTGTTTACTTCGCACAACTTGTAAGGAGGACAGGGTGTGATGAGGAGGGTAGGAAAAAAGTTGCGTTAAGGCAGCTTGACTGGCCCCATATTTCTGTAAAACCAGGCACTACAGATGAAAGGTGATTTCCCTATCTAGCAGAAATAAACTCGGCAAAAATACACTACACGTTGCATATATACATATACCAGAGGATCATTGTACAAAAGTAAGCACATGTCACAATATCAACGTAAAAAAATAAAAAAAGTAAATGCGAAAAATTCATTGACAACGCTTCTTGCACTCACATATGACATTACACAAAATTTTACAGAAGCGACTAGAGACTAAAATGCTGTCCATCCCTTTCTTTCCTTCTTCCTTCCTTTCTTTCTTTCTTTCTATTAAGCGCACGTGAAAAGAGACGCGTTGCGGCAATTTCGACACATCTAAACAATGTTATTTTCGGCGTCAAAATGGGCGCGTTTGATGGCCATAGAGGCGCACATATAGGCGTCGTAAACGTTCTGAAAAGTGAAAAAAAAATTCCAAACAAAAGCTAGCGCGAGTTACATCTGGGACAAAAACTTGAATGCTATAACGCGGGTATGTGTTGTGAAAAGCACAGCAAATACGCAGAGCTTTTGCTCCACGTGAAGCTTGTTTCGGCTTAAAGGGACACTAAAGAGAGCCGTTAGGCTGGATTGGTATATGGACTGCAATTACGGAATACCGAACAGGTCAGCCTTAGCATGAGCTGCCGCTCGGTGAGCCAAGATGGACGCGAAAACTGCACATAGTGGGAGGGAAAGGCGACTGCCACCTGTATTTACCCGCACCACCTCACGGATTTCAACTGCGTTTGATCGCGGCTATACTTGTTACTTTGTCCAAATCAATGACTTCACAGCGCTCTTGAAAGAGCTATGCCTAATCCTGAATTCACGGCCACATTGATGTCACGAGCAATAAAAAAAATATAGGTACCGCTTTCAATTTTCTTCGTTAACGATCTCCGTTTTTCTGCCAAATATCAACGCAAACCAAGGTTGGAAAGAGTACAACGCTCTCGACTGATTTATTGTTTCCTCGTGAGGGGGCTCACGCGTTTTTGCAGAGGTCCCAATTTCATCATTTCATGAGCTTTTTTCCGTGCTCATAGAGTCGTGTGCACCCACTATCTCTTTGCCAGACCTGCAAAGGCCGGAACACTACCTGGTGACCGAGATGCAGCCTGGCTGGCGTCCGCTGACCTCCTACAAGGTGATGACCCTCGCCTGTATAGAGTGGTGATGCGGCGGCCGCATTTAGATGGAGGCGAAATGCAAAAACGCCCGTGTGCTCGCGTTGTAGTGCACGTTAAAGAACCGCAGCTGGTCAAAATTAATCCGGAGCCCTCCACTACGGCATGCCTCATAATAAGAACTGGTTTTATCACGTAAAACCCCAGAAAGAAGATGACGCGGCACTGAAAGAGGAATTACACGCGCCGGTCATCTATGACGCGGCGAGATTAAGACAACCACTAGCTGCTTTCTGTGTACACTATACCTTTTACGAAGGCGCAAATTCTCACAATTAATAGGTAACAAATGATCTTTGCCTTAAATAACTCTGTTATGTGACCGACTTTGCATGTTTGAATATTTTTAGTCAGGCCCGATGTTGATATCCATCCGAGTAAAATTTACAGGGGTAGGCCATTCAGATAAATCGCAAGTGTCACCCGTTACAAAGTTTATTCCAACTTAGGGCGAATACAGCCTACATGTAAACATTATCCGAAGCCCAACAATATTGTTTAAAAATTCCAAACCAGAAATATATAAGTACAAAAACTATAGCAACATAGGCAATTACGAGAACCAGTAGATATCGATTTATAAAATAGAATGGGGTTAAATAAATCGCCTTCTTAGATTTTATTAAACAACTGCAAAGATGAAAGACATATGTTATTAGAATTTCCGACTGAAACATAAAAAAATTTCAATGTATTTCGATCGTCATTTGTGCTTTTGATAAGAGTCGAGTGCGTTCATTTATAACTCGTGGTGCTCGAGTTAAGTGTATGCGCCTGGCAACTTTCAATAACGTTGACGAGGCCTTCATACGTAACGCAATTATAACCGAAGCATTCGA
>NC_051155.1:75927827-75966627 GCF_013339745.2 Dermacentor silvarum
TCCGTCCTCCGAGTCTTCCGGAGGGCGCTTCAATGAGCCTCAGAGCTCGAAGGTTACGTCATTGCCTTCGTCCCCAGCGTTGGCTGGCGGACAATTCAGTGAGCGAGAATGCTCAAAGTCAGTAGGTTCCACTCCAGCTTCGGCTGGTGGGTGTTTAACGGGGCAGCAAAGCCCACGCTACATCTGAGCCAGTGGCTTCAATGCAGGGCCCTGGATCATCAACAACTTTCTCGCCCAGGCGATCGAAGAGACGCCGTAAGAGGCCGCAACATTTACGAGACTTTGCTCCTTAGATGTATTTTTTGAGCGTTTTGTTGTTACAATGTTGTTACCATTTTCTGTGTACTTGCCCCATTATGCCTTGTTAAAAGCGCTTCATCATTTTGTTAATGGGCGATCTAGCCATTATGTTATACTGTATTACTATTTATCTGTTGTATTACATGCATTGTGTTGACATCTTTGTAGGAAGAAAATAAAATTTGCAAGTGCCTATGCTGCAAGTGCGTTATCTTTCGCAGGGGAGGAAGAGAAACTGTTTGTTACCTACTGTATAATGATGAGACATGCCCCGCCTCACTTAAAAGAGGAGGATGATGTTGTATAGAGATTTCGGTTTAGAAAACCACATGTTCTACACCCGGGGGGCGCTGCTCATACCTGCGCCCTACTATTTCCAGGAGCCGCTTAGGCCAATCAATGAGTTCTTCGCCTCGGTGCCCCCGCGTTTCCCGCATGCCCGGCGTGGCATCCATGGCCGCCACGCCGATACAACACTGACCCTACGATGTCGGAAGAAAAGGAGCTGCGTCCCTTGATGCGAGGCGTGAAAGAGCAGCTGTTTGGTGAACTCGTTCGTAGTCCGCACAAAACGGTCGCAGAATTTCTCACTGACGCCGTCAACATGAAGAAGGCCCTGCACCAGCGCTCACACCGATACGATCGGCAAGTGAAGCTCTCCTCTGCTACTAGCAGCCTATAGGAGCTCTAACGACTGGCGACGAGTCGCTTCGTGAGATTATTCGAGCGGTAGTCCGCGACGAGCTGCGACAGCTGCATCAGGCGCAGCCGCCTTCAGCCACATTCATCGCTAGCGTCGTGCGTGATGAAGTGCAGCATGCGCTCGGCACACCATGTTACGAAGCAGCACTTCAGGCCGCTCCACCAGATCAGGCGTTCACAACTTGAAGTGAACCTCGATGCGCAACCTACGCTGACGCTTTAAGACGCACCAGTCCCGTCGCCGGCGACACCTACCAGGAGCGAATACAGCGTGCGACTTATGCTACGCATTAGTGCACTCTATCTCCGCACCAGCGCCTCTACCTGACGTCACCCCGTATGCGACGCTTCAGTCAGCGCAGGCGGTTCCTTGTTTTGGAGAGGCTCGGCCAAGCCGCGATGTAAATCGGGCATTTGGCGCATGCTCGACCAACGCCCGCTCTGTTACCACTGTTGTGAGGCAGGTCATTTATACCGAGATTGCCAGTACCGCCGCCTTGGACTCCAGGGTTTTCCTTTCAATTCGCCCCGAACACGTTTCGGACAACGGCCACCCGAGATTGAAGATTTTATCGCCCGACAGCGTGCGCCACCGTCATCAAGGCGCCAGTCGCAATCGCCGTCACAACAACCATCCTATTTGGGAGGTGCAAGTCGGATGGCGCAAGGACGCTCTCCGAGCCCACGCCTGCAAAGCTAACGTCAGTGACCTTTCGACGCGAGGCCGTTGATACTCGACGTGCAGAAGACCTCCAATCGAAGCGACCTCAGACCGACGGAGACTTGACGACGCCGGTGTCTCAGGCTGGAGACAACTTTTCCATGAACATTCCTGTGCTGATCAACGATCTAAATGTTACTGTCTTAATCGACACTGGCGCTGACTACTCGATTGTGAGCGGAAAACTGGCAAGCTGTTTAAAGAAAGTCGTTACGCCTTGGACAGGGACGAACGTACGGACAGCTGGCGGACATGTCCTGAAACTGCTTGGTGTATGCACTTCATGGGTGCAAATTCAAAATTCTAAGTTTCCGATCAGCTCCCTTGTTCTCTGCCCTCCTCAGCGAGGCACCCGAGGACCAGGAGTGGGCCGTCCAGCGGGCCAGGGCCATTGCCGAGGATCTCGAAAGATTTTTCTCCGGCGATGGACCCCTGGCAGCCTAGCCCCGGGCACCAACAGCCTTAACCGCTGGACAAATAAAGTTTATTCCTATCCTATCCTCCGAGAATGCTCCCGTGAATTCATTCTCGAAATAGACTTTCTTCGAGAGTATGGCGCCATCATTCACCTCCGCCGACGCTGTATTTATTTCCATACAAAGAATGCTACGACACGAGACGCCTGCTGCCGCACAGCCGCTTCTCGAATTTCCGACGACAGCGTCACGATACCACCTCGTGCTAGTGTAATGATTCCGGTAACGTCCGAGAGCACACGCGAAGGCGAAGCACTCGCAGAGGGCAACGTCTCCCTTCTGCTTACCCTCAGAATTAGCGTGGCTCGAGGAATCATTGACGTTAGGGATGGCCAAGCTGACGTCTTGATCACCAATTTCACAAATGAGCGCCGGCACCTCTTACGTGGCACTGCCGTCGCTTACGCTGAAGCCTAGGAGGATGTCATTCAGTGTTTCGCTTGTGAAGAAAGTGCCAGCGATGAAGAATGCGGCACAGATATTGGCATCAATAACGAGCTGTCGGATGACAATAAGGCGGCACTGCGAGGACTGTTGCATGAATTCAAGGACTGCTTCGCGCGATCGTCTAAAGTCAATCAGACATCAATCCCGCAGCGCAGGATAAAAACTTACGACGATGCACGTCCTATTCACCAGCAGCCGTATCGTGTTTCGCAGATAGAACGCGAAGCAATGCAACGACAAATCAAGCAGATGATTGACGATGGTGTCATCCAGCCTTCAAACAATCTGTGATCGTCGCCGGTTGTCCTGGTAAAGAAGAAGGATGGCACTCTCCGCTTCTGCTGTTGATTACAGAAAACTCAACGTCACAAGGAAAGGCGTTTATCCGTTACCGCGCATAGATGACTCTCTCGACCGGCTACGGCGAACCAAGTATTTTTTTTCTCTTGACTTGAAAAGTGGGTACTGGCAGATTGAGGTAGACGAGCATGACCGGGAGAAAACAGTCCTTTGTCACTCCGAATTTGCTTTACGAGTTCCGAGTACTTCTGTTCGGGCTGTGCTCTGCTCCGACAACTTTCCAACGGATGCTGGACACGGTGCTCGCCGACCTAAAATAGCAAACCTCACTCGTCTACCTGGATGATATGGTCGTATTTTCAGGCAGCTTTTCCGGACATCTTAAGTGACTGCGGCAAGTGCTCGAGGCAATCCGATCGGCTAACCTCACGTTAAAGCCTCAGAAATGTCACTTCGGTTATGAAGAATTGAAGTTCCTTGGACTTGTCGTGAGCGCGGAAGACGTCCGTCCCGATCCCGAGCAAACTGCCGCTGTAGCTGCTTTTCCGACTCGCACCGACAAGAAAAGCGTTCGACGCTTCCTGGGACTGTGCCCATACTACCTCCGCTTTATACGAAATTTTTTTCTAAAATTGCTGAACCACTTACTTGTCTCACTAGAGAGGACCCGCCGTTCATCTGGAGCTCTGAAAAAGAAGCATGTTTCGCCGAGCTTCGACATCGCCTTGAATCGCCACCTGTTCTTGGGCATTTCGACGAGGAAGCCAAAACAGAAATTCATACTGACGCCAGTAACTTCGGCCTGGGTGCGGTGCTCGTACAGCAGCACGAGAACGGCGAAAGGGTCATAGCTTACGCCAGTCGCACCCTTTCACGACCTGAGTGCAATTACACTACCACGGAGAAAATGTGTCTTGCCGCCGTATGGGCACTTGCCATGTTACAACCTTACCTCTATGGCCGGCCATTGAAGGTCGTGGCGGATTATCACTCCTTATGCTGGCTGGCAAACCTAAGAGACCCTTGCGGACGACTGGCACGGTGGGGCCTGCGCCTGCAGGAATACGACGTGACCATCCTGTACAAGTCAGGCCGCACACACGACGATGCCGACACATTGTCGCGTGCACCTGTTCAACCTGCCGATCAACACATCGAAGACAACAGCGCTTTTCTCGGCGCCATAAGCGTGGCAGACGTATCGGCCCGGCAGCGAGCAGACTGTCAATTACGACCTGTAATAGCACTTCTAGAAGGCCGGAACGTCTCTTTGCCCCCGCAAATTGCTCGCGGTTTGCCGTCGTTTTCTTGACGACAGGGCATCCTATACAAGAAGAATTCTGCTGCCAGCAAGAAAACTGTCACAGACCCCGTGAACGAGGCGCAGATGCTGGACCTAACCTATCCTTTGGTCCTACCAACAGAGCTTCGTGACGAAATCCTGTTCGCATCCCACGACGAGTCTGCGTCTGGCCACTTGGCTTTCACTCGAACTCTTGCCAGAATTCGGAAATCATGCTACTGGCCGAAACCCGCCACTTGTGTTAAACGGTACGTCTAAGCCTGCCGTGAATTCCAGCAGCCGACATTTACCGAATTTGAAGCCTGCGGGATTGCTGAATCCTATCGAGCCGCCTCACGAGCCCTTCGATCAAGTCGGCATGGACCTCCGGGGTGCGTTTCCGTTGTCTACATCCTAAAACAAGTGGATAAACATCGCCACAGACAATTTAACCCGCTATGCGGAACCAAAGGCTCTTCCAAAAGGCACAGCTTCTGAGGTTTCATAATTTTTCGTACAGAACATCGTACTACGTCACGGTGTCCCATGCTGTGTCATCACAGATCAAGGAGCGGCGTTTACGGCATGTCTGCTTGAAGTTTTTGAACTGAGTTACACTACGCACCGAAAGACGACTGCCTATCACCCTTAAGCAAATGGCTTGACCGAAAGGCTTAACAAAACCATGACCGATATGCTGTCGATGTACATAGACGTGCAGCATAAGACGTGGGACGAGGTATTACCGTACGTCACGTTTGCGTACAACACCGCTACGCAAGACACGACACGCTTTACGCCGTTTTGTCTGGTTTACGGTCGTGAAGTTCAGATAATGTTATAAGCCATGCTACCATGTGACGATTCCGACAATCTTCATGAAGACACCCAGGGCTTCGTGCAGCGGGCTGAGGAAGCACGTCAACTGGCTCGTGTGAGCATCAGGAAACAACAGTGTATTGACGTGCGACACTAAAACCTCCGCCACCGCCAAGTAGAGTACTAACCGGGTGACCAAGTGTTAGTTTGGACCCCCGTCCGCCGAAAGGCCTTTCAGAAAAGCTTCTTAGTCGGTACTTCGGCCCTTACAAAGTGCTTCGGCGAGTGAGTGACCTCAATTATGAAGTTCTTCCGGACGGCACCCAGCCAGCACGACGCCGACAACCGCGGCCCAAGATAGTGCATGTCGTGCGGTTAAAAAAATATCAGACAGCATAATAGTTGTGGTTTCCGGACCATTAAGTTTCTCCTGGGACAAGTCTTTCTACCCGTGAATGTTTTGTTTAGCATCGAGTCCATGCTCTTCTAGGAGGAGGGGTAATGCCACGCGCTTGTGCCATTTGCTCCCAGAAGAAGACGAGGACGGTCTAGTTCACGAGCTAGCGCCTTGGTCTTTTGTCGGTGCTGCGCTGCCTCTTCAACGATACGGACCTAATTTAACAGCTTCTTTTAGACGTCGCCTGTCTATTGAACGTGACAATATTATGCAACGTGCTTGCTTCACCCCTCCCCCACCACAGAAATTCAACCCCCCCCCCCCCCTGGGCAGAAATCCTGGGTGCGCTACTGGCAGAAACATAGCCTGTTGTGCAACCCGGCACAAAATAGTGCGACTGGCGTTTCATGCGACTTCCCATTGCCACTGACGGCATGGCAACTTGTAAAAGTATTGTGACCGCAAGGAGGCACAACTGCACAGCTTGAATGCGAACAGAAACGAGCGCGGAGCAAAAAGAACCGAGCAGAACCATGCCAACCGAGCACACTCGCTAGCTTCGGCAGCACCCTAACTACAGCGGAGGCATGTGATGATGATATGATGATGATCTTTTGGCATCCCCTTCGAAACGGGACGGCGAGAAATAGTCACCTAGCCTGCTTGATTAAATCAGGTATACTATTCATGTGCTTTATCTAGCATTTTTGTACACCTCTGATTATCATTTTTATTTTTCAGAAATGTACCTTATACCGCAACCTATGATTTTAAGAGATCAGGTCGTATCCTTCTTTTCCCTGATTTTTTCCACCAGTACTCTAATCATCTCTTGCTTATCTTAACGGCTGATGTGTTGATGTTTCCTTCCACTTTAAACCCAAGCGCTTCTGGGAGTTGCATGTTACCTACGGTTCTCGCTGGGTGGACATCATCGCATTAGGATGGGGTGAGTGGTCTCTGGATCTTTACTGCAGCATACTCATGCCTCATCTAGTTCCGAATATTTGTTGCGGTATCTTTTCGTCCTTAGGCAGCCGGCTCGAGCCTCAAATAGCAAGGCCAAGGCCCTTTGTGTTATCGTACAGATTTTCCATTCTCATTTCTTTCTTCTCATTCTTGTAAATCTCCATTGTCCTTTTTGTTTCCATTCTTTACATCCAATTCACGGACTCTATTTCTCTCACTTTCTTTGTGATGACTCCTGGTTGTCTATTTACACTTTCGATTATCCTGTACTTGGTTGGCAACTTCCTTGACCTCTTCCTCCATTCTGTGTCCACGCTTTTGATGTACAGATACTTGTGCACTTTAGCCACCCATTTATTTTCATGATTGTTCCTGAGGCTTTCTTCAAAACTAATTTTGCTCTGTGCTTTTCTGACTTCAAAAGAGGCCCAACCCATGTCACCCTGCACCACATCATTTTTGGTATTGCCGTGGGCTCCCAAAGCCAACCGGCCTACTGATTTTTGGTTAACTTCCATACCCGACAAGATATCCGATTTCAAGCATAGAATGGCATTTGCGAATCTTAGCGCTGGCACCATTACTCCTTTCTAGACCGAACGCACCACCTCATATTTATTGTGGCCCCACAGTGCTCTGTGTTTCATTATTGCTGCGTTCCGCTTCCCCCTGTATTTTCAGATTTTCTTGGTGGTTGCTTGAGTAATTCTTTCCTTCGTTTATGTGTACGCCGAGGTACATATATTGCTTCACTATGGGTATTACTTGCTGTTGAATTGACACAACGAAGTTACTCGTCTCTTCATGAAAGATCATAATTCCTGATTTCTCTGAGCTAAACATAAGGCCTAGATTTATCGCTGCATTCCCACAGTGTCACAGACCCCATGAACGAGGCGCAGACGCCGGACCAAATTCCAAAGCCGTCTTAGCTTCCGAAAATAATCCCACGAAAGCAAGGACAATTAAGAGTGGGCCCTCTGATGTGCTAGCAAACGCCGGTTGTTGTCCAAAGACAGAGTCAGAGCCCAGAGTTGTCAAAACACAACAAAATATATTCTTCACACAAGGCAGTTACCCACACACTTGCACACTTGGGTTAGACACAACACAATACAATTCGGATGGGTATTAACAAACACAAGAAAATAATTCACGACAAGCACTAAGAGTCCAACACGTAAATTACAAATTGAATAGGAACACTAAGTGTCCAATCGTATTCACCGTGCTGGTCCTGGATTCAGATGAACTCGGCGTAGCTCGGGGCAAATCTCGAAGAAGAAACTTCTTCCGGAAATGCAGACGCTCGATGAACTCATCGACTACTCTGTTGAAGTTGCCGCGGGGCCGGCGTGTTCTTTCGCTGGCTTGCGTGACACGCGGCGCGCGCTTGGATTAAGCGCTCTTTTGTGACACACAGCTATTCGCAAGTATCTGTAAATCTTTGTTATTGTCCGCTAGTAGCACAATGCCGTCTTCGTACATCAGCCCAGGGACCTTCTGTCGCACCATTTGTCCATTACGCATGTAGGATAAATCAAAACCTAATTCGCTGCTTTCCAGTCCTCTTTCTATATCCCTTACGTAAAGAGTGAACAACAACGGTGAGAGAGGGCATCCTTGCTTCAATCCTTGGTGAATTCCCACCATTTCATTACCTTCTCGACGTTCCCATACCACTTGCACTTGGCTGTCTCTATATATCTCCCTCAACAGCTCCACGAAATCGTCATCTATGCCTTCGTGCTGAAGAATATCCCATAACAATTTCGTGTCATAAGCTCCTTTAATATATACAAATGCTATCGATAAAGGTCTTTAATGAGCTACTGAAATCTCTATGGACTGAGTTAGTACAAACATATTTCTCTAAGCGTCTGCCTGGCCTGAACCCATTCTGTAGTTCCTCCAATACATCGTTTTTCTCCACACACTTCGACAGTTCTAATTTTGTGGCTTGCATTGCCATTCTATATATAACCGACGTTATTGTAACTGGCCTGTACGAGCTCGTCTTATCCTTATCTCCTTTGCCTTTGTAGATGAGATTCATCTTGCTTTCACGCCATTCAACGTGAATTTTCTTTTTTTTCTAATCACTTCTTTTATGGTATTAGAAAGCAGTGCCTTGCTTTTTGGACCGAGATTTTGGATTAGCTGCATTGGGATTTCATCGGGTCTTGCTGCCGTGTTGTTAGGGACATATTCTGCTGCCTTTTCCCAATAAATGCTTTCTATGCTAAATTTTGATCTCTCAGGCTTCTCTGATGTTGCTGGATCTGTTGTCTGAACTACGCTTTTCCTCGTGCCGAAGTTATCCCTAATAACGTCTGTGCTGTATCGTCTCCTTCGTAGATGTTACCGCCTTCATCCCTTATAGCCGTTTGCGAGTTTTTAGTTGGAGCTCCGAGTGTTTTTACATGGTTCCAGAATCTTTTTGGGGCGCTTTTGTCTCGCTTGTGAATGTTATTCACCCTGTGTTCACTTGCTCATTTAATTTTCTCTTGCACGACCTAACTCGCCAGCCTTTTCTTTTCTCGGTATGTATTCCATCTAAGGAGCGCCTCTTTTTTTGTAATCCCAACTTTTGGCTTCTCGACGAGCCCTAGAAGCCTCTTTACGCTCTTCAATAGATTGTTTTATTTCATTGTTCCACCACTTACGTGGTTTCCTCTTTCCAATCCAGCAATTGTTTAGCCGTGTGTGCCTGATTTCATGCTGCATAACGTCCACCAGTTCATTATATTCCCAGACTGCTGTAGCTTGCCTTAATTAGATGCATTTCGGTCAAGGCATACTTGCTAATCGCCTCATCATTCAGCTGCGCTTGAATTTCCAGCCATTTTTCCTGCTTGCGACCACCCTGCATGTTAAGCCTTAATTTTCTTCTCTATGTTGTTTGCGATCTTTATTAGTTGCTCGTCATTCATTTTTAAAACGCTGAGGCTATTGGTTCATGTTCTGCGCTGGTATCTCGCCCAAACTTGAATGCTAAACGTGTATTATCGCTTCCCAGGCAATTTTTTCCACTTTCGTCTAATATCATTTGGTCTAGTTGTTCGAAGACCATTTCTGAGACTAAGCTGTAGTCGACACAGCAGTGCCTTTTCCGCATTGCCACGGTACCTGTCCTTGACACTTATTTTCCCTGTTAGCTACTATAAGGTTCTCTCCATCACACAGATCCAGCACTAGAGAGCCGTTGTAATCAGTATATTCGTCTAAATCGTCCATGTGTGCGTTCATATCTCCCACTAATATCACCTGGCCCGATTGTCTGAACTCATTAATATCGCTTGTCATGCAATCAACCAATTCCTTATTTTTTTCTGTGCTATCACTACCTGTCCATAGGTAAGCTACTCCCAGCCACGTATTTTTACCTTGCCATGTGCCGCTAATCCATAAATGTTCTTTACATGTCTCGTTAACTCTTCGTCACTGCAGACCTCTCCTAATTAGTATGCCTACGCCTTCGCATTTGCTTGACAAGGTCATTCTGTTGCACCCTTCCCATAAAAAAATTTCAATAACAGGCGGCTGCTCCAAATCTCGTAGATGCGTTTCGGTGAAGGCATACTTGCTAATCGCTTCACCATTCAGCTGCGTTTGAATTTCCAGCCATTTTTTCTGCTTGCGACCATCCTGCATGTTAATGTAGCAAATTTTACCGTCTCTTTTCTTATCCTTTCTACGTCTTTTCCTGACTCCTTGTCTAATTCTGCCCTTTATTGGTGTTTCGCTACGTTCAATACTTCATCCTGCTTCCTGATTGCGTGGGGCCCGCCTAAAAAAGCTACAGATCGCTCCGCGAATCGACGTCCGACCGGTGTTGCTACACTTTCACTAAAATGTATCCAGTCACACACAAAAGCGCCTTCGCTGGCCTGCTCGGTGCACTTCTCGGTTGACGTCAATTACCGTAAAATCCATTGCTTTAGCTAGAGTCCAAATTTCCATGTTTACTGCAAGAACTGCCCTTTCAATTTCATAACCCTGCCTTTCAAACTCTGGCACCGTGCACACCGCGATTTGTACTTCCTTTGAAACATTCCGCAGGTCCGTGACCCCTTTAGCTATTTGCTTCGTGATCCCAGCCCCTCGTACTTGCAGTACGTCAATCACTCCGCCCATTATCACCACTAGGATGTCTCTCCTGCATTGTGTCCCACAGCTTTTCCTTGGCTTTTGCTATCACCTGTCTAATCGGCTTTCCCGGAAGCGCGCTAACCTGGACTCGTTCGCCTGCACCTACCCTCTATGTTATCGCCGCTTCTATTTTACAGCATGTTGGAATCCATAGTGAAATAAAACGAACACTCGCCAAGGAAATACATGTATTGAAAAATAAAACTTGACGGTTTCGAGTCCCGTACGGGACCCTTGATCACAATGAAAGCAAACACGGTGGCTCTAGTTTAAATATGGGATATAGATGGCGTATTGCGCGTGTGTAGATATCTGGCAGATTCCCACGTGTACTGTTTATCGCATGTTGCGTCGTCTGAATGTGCAGCGATTCAAGCATTAGTGTTGCAGGCAGTTTGTTCTCTGTGGCGATTATGGATGCCGATTCCCAGTCTATGCAGTGACCTGTGTTTTCGTGGTGTTCTGATAACGCGTTTGAAGATGAGGTGACCTTATCGATATCGTACTGATGCTGTTTTATGCGTTTTTTGAAGTTGCCTGTCTCCCCCACTCAACATGATTCACTTCGTGGATATGCGTAGATTTCATTTAATAATGTATCAATAAAGTAAATCATCCTATTGAGCGCTATGCAAGGCCGTCGGCACCCCTGGACTGCCTTTGGTGAGATGACCCGGTGGCAGAGGGGTGGTGGATTCCGCCCGATTTGTCGGCAGGTCTCAGGGCGTTCTGCTTGGGATGCTTCGGGCGACGGCGCATAAGATACGGCGGCCGGCGGCGACATTGGTGGTGACATCGGCGGTCTCCTAGGCCACGTCCTGGGCCGACGTGGCGCCGGTGAGCACACGCAGCGATGGCAGGACCGCAGTCTTGGTCTCGGCACTCTGTCGTGATAGCCAGTGAGCCAGGTTGTGAAACCAAATTACGTTTGTCAGCGGCTTGAACCGGGAAGCCTGGCTGCTGCGGTGTCACCACACAACGCGAGCAAGAGAGAAAAAGAAAGGAAGAAAATGTGAACGAACATTTTTTTTCACCCTATGTAAGGAAGAGAGTTAGTACAAGACTAATAAAGAGGCTTTGAAAACGACAGACATTGATTTTATGCTACACGACCTTCACGACAATAAATTAGACTTCTCCACCGAAGTTATCAGCGAGGCACACACGAACAGACGCACACACACACACACACACACACACACACACACACACACACACATACACACGCGCGCGCGCGTGACAATAACCGTCACGATGTGGGAGACCTTCATAACAATAAAGTGGACTTCTCCACTGGTTATCAGCGAGGCGACACACACAAACGCGCGCGCACACACACACGCACACAGAGAGAGGGAGAGAGAGAGAGTGAGAACAGACCCGACAGAAAACCGGAGCAGACAAAATCAAAAGGGTGGGTAACAACATGACCATCTTATTTATAAGGAGAATGCTAGAATAAAAAATTGCAAGGAAAACCTCACAAATAACCTGTGCCTGTTCCAATTCACCCGTTGATATTTCAGAGGAAAAGACGACACACTCGGCCCCTTGTAATACGGTTAAATACGTCTGCTTGACTCCCCATTTTCAACATACCAGTAGCTTAACTCTATCCCCACGTGAAGAGATCAAGTACGCGCAATCGGTTCGAGCTGTTACTTTTTCGTGAAGCGAAACAATTTTTCGAATAATGTTCACAATTGGGTGGCTTAAGAGGACGGTCTTGTGCAGCTCGTCCACTCGCAAAAGTGCGTCGTCACAAGTGGTTAACGTAGAGAGGTGCCGGAAACTTCCATGTAATCGTCATTGCTTAGTCTGTGCTCCATATGGCACTTGTACGAGTGAGTGGCACTCTTGTATTAGATGCCAGGTCTCTATAAGCTAGTACAAATGGCAATACAAGGTGCGTGGTATAACTTCTTTACAAGTTATTACGTAATTGCGCTGCGTATCTTAAGCTGCTATGGAAACATCTTTACCGTGAACCAGACCTCAACGCAGTCACTCCAGACCCAATCTCTATTTTCCGGGAAATCAGCAGACAGTTATTTGATGATGACGACTTGCCTCAGCAAGGAAGCGATCTTGCCGAACGCATGACTCTCTTCTTCGCCCACGATGAACTCACGGTGGCGGCTCAGTTCAGTGTACTCCGGACTTGCGTCTGTGTCAGTGAGACAAGTGAAAAGAAAAAAGCGCGCGATGAGCGGCGATAAGGAATTGGCACTGCTCGGGCAAAAGTGCTGGCGTGTTTCCCTGTGTAGAACAAAAGATCGATGCAGGGCCGTACCCGGGAATGATGTTCAGAAAGGGTTTTGAGGGTACAACGGCGGCCATTTTGAAATATTTCTATTCACTTACTATTGCGCGTGAATCAATCACGTCACTGACATATCATAGTATAAACACCTATTATACACTATAAACCTATTAAACATTATAAACACCTATAACTGCATTGACGTGTAGTACATATCATGATATATAAGTTGTGCTGAGCAGTGTATCAGCCGCTGTGATAATTTCGGGTTTTTTTAGGATCCCCTAATCAACCCCTGGGGTTACATGCCTGGGTGGTAGATTTGCACCCAGAATCATTGTTGTGCAGGATTCGAGAAATGGTTTACCTTTGTGCCGCGACATTTCGAGTTATTCTTCTCACCTGCAAAGTACTGAGAAACCTCGTAATAGTAACTCCAAATATCGTAAATGTCCGCTCATAGAGATAAAAAAGAGCATTGACCACGACACATGGTAGCGATACTGAGGAAATTTTGAAGCTGTCTTCGCTAGTCCGTTTCCACTCCTTGCGCTACTGCATGGTAACGACTAGCGCGAATTAATCCTTGTGGTGCACTTACACTGACATGAATCGCAATGTTGTCATTGCATTTTATGGCCTAATAAGGTATTCGTTCAGTATAGCTACTTTCACGGCCAGTTTCGAAGGGCGTACGATAAATTTTCGTGCACTGCCACAGAGCTCGGCTCTGTCTAACGCCGTGGTTTAACACAGCACGCCTGAAAGCGCTAGCAGTCACGAGCGAAAAATGCGAGAAACTGGAAAATGACGCACGGCGCCGAACGTCTCAAAGAGATAGCTGGCTTTGGCACGAGAGAAGTGCGAGTGTGACATAATGGTGAGAGCATTGCGCTGCCGTTCTGTAAGACAGATTCTATCCCACCATCGGTGACGTACTCTTTATTTAAGAGGCCTCGAAGCCTAGCTACCGCGAAGTGGCTGACGTGAGGTAAATAATGTCTCGCATGAAGAGGCGCAAGCTAGAAATACCAAGCCTATTAGGGGCGAAGCACCTTAGGGCCGAGCCTTGTCCCTCGTAGTCCGTAGCTCTGGTTGGCATGGACTTCTTTCTGGGGTTTTGCGTGCCAAAACCAGTTCTGATTATGAGGCGCGCCGTAGTGGAGGGCTCCGGATTAATTTTGACCACCTGGGGTTCTTTAACGTGCACTACAACGGAAGCACACGGGCGTTTTTGCATTTCGCCTCCATCTAAATGCGGCCGCCGGGGCCGGGATTCGATCCCGTGACCTCGTGGTCTGCAGCGCAACGCCTTAGCTGACTGAGCTACCCCGGCGGGTTGGCTGGCATGGAGACCGCTATGTACAGTCATGAGCAAAAGTATACGGACCACAGGGTCGGCGTAAAATGGAATTTCTTCGTAATTAACAAGCATAAACTGGAATTAATGAGTGCACTGAAAAGTTCGCAACGCCAAGTTTCGACTGCAGTGCTCAATTTCAAGTTGCGTTCATAGGCAGAGGAGAAAATCGGCTCTTTCGAACAACCCCTGGTCCGTATACTTTTTCTCACGACTGTATATATATATATATATATATATATATATATATATATAGCGTTGTCTGTTGCCTTTATGTGGTTATGACTAATAAAATCGAGCCCCTCGGTTCCCATTCTTCTTTCGCACTTCATTACGAGGGTCTCGTGTCTGGCAGCCTTGATGTCATTAGGTAGCATGCGAGGGTTTATTAGCCACGTGCCTGCTCTCCAAGATCACGTGTATCGTGACGCCATCGGGCTAAAAAAGGATGTTCCACATCCGTCCACCATGGTTCTGAGTGGCGCTGGCTAACACTCCTAGGGCTAGATATAGTAAACATAAATACCCAAGTTAGTGGACGAATTGAGGGCTGTCGCTGTAGCACAATTCGTAGTGCAACGCACGCGTAATGCGGAGGTTGCGGGTTCGGCTCCCGCCGGCGACAAGTTATCTTTTCGTCCACTTTCGATTCCCTTTTCTTCATTATTTTCTACATTACAATTTCAGCTACACTTAATTTCCCCGATGCTTTCCTTGGCTTCGTTGCCTGTTGGCTTTATGTGGTTATGACTAATAAAATCGAGCCCCTCGGTTCCCATTCTTCTTTCGTATATATATGTATATATTGTCACGCGCTAAGGCAAGCGCAAGTCACAGTACCAGCAGCCAGACACGAAGAATGCCAGACACGAAGGGACGGTTCTCCAGCTGGCGCGGGATCTTCGACTTCAGTCGTCTTCTCCGTTCTTGCTGGGCACCCAATGATGATTGTTGGCTGGCTCAAAACACCAGGTGGCATTATTCCCCCTCCCAATGAAGCATCGACTCGATGCTCAAACACAAGACGTACATGGAAAGTACACAAATTAGGTAAGACGCACAAAAATGTAAACGTGCTAGCCCAGATACGGACATGCACACTAGGCAAAAAATGCGTTCTGTGGTCGGGAAAAAAATTCGCTTCGGAGTTCTTCAGAGGACGACGCGACTACAGCAAAAAGTTCGTTCAACAGTACACTATGTGAACATCACCGTTTAAAATACGGCTTGAGGCGGACGACATGTACAATCTCTGCACGGGGTAATCGGCGCTTGGACGATGGCCAGTCTCCGTCAGGAATCACTTCATAGTTCACGTCGCTGACACGCCTTAGTACTGTGTACGGTCCGAAGTACTTGCTCAGGAGTTTCTCGCTGAGGCCTCGCCGCCTAATGGGGGTCCAAACCCAAACTTGGTCGCCGGGCTCATAGGTAACTTGTCGATGGTGGAGATTGTACCTTATTGCATCTGTAGACTGCTGCTGTCTTATGTGCACAGGGGCAAGTTGACGTGCTTCCTCGGCGCGCTGAATGTACTCCCCGACGTCAGGAGCTAACTGGTCGAGCTCATCGATGTCGTCATACGGAATCATGGCGTCGAGCATAGTTTGGACATCTCGACCATAAACGAGACGAAACGGCGTGAATCGTGTAGTTTCCTGCGTGGCAGTGTTGTACGCAAACGTTACGTACGGCAGGATTTCGTCCCACGTTTTGTGTTGCACATCCACGTACATAGATATCATGTCTGCCAGTGTTTTGTTTAGTCTTTCTGTCAAGCCGTTAGTCTGAGGGTGGTATGCAGTGGCCTTTCGATGACTCGTGTAACTCAACTTGAAGATGTCGTCCAGGAGCTTCGCCGTAAATGCGGTCCCTCGGTCAGTGATGATAAATGACGGTGCGCCATGCCGAAGCACAATGTGATGCATAAAAAACTGGGCAACCTCAGATGCTGTCCCGCGTGGTAGTGCCTTCGTCTCAGCGTAACGCGTCAAGTAATCGGTTGTGACAATGATCCACTTATTGCCGGAGGAAGACAAGGGAAATGGCCAAGAAGGTCCATTACAACTTGATCAAACGGCGTACGTGCAGGGTCGATGGGTTGTAGAAGGCCTGCAGGCTTGAAGGGGGGTGACTTGCGGCGCTGGCATTCACGACATCCTTTCACGTAGCGTTTGACGCAAGCAGTCAGTCTAGGCCAGTAGTACAGTTGTCGTACCCTGTTCAGAGTCCTTGAGTAGCCCAAGTGACCAGATGTCGGCTCGTCGTGGCAGGCTAATAGAATGTCGTCGCGAAGGGCTTGAGGCACTACTAGAAGATGTGGTTTGTCGCCGGCACCTGTGTTTCTTTTGTATAAGATGCCCTCTCGTAGGCAAAACGACGACAACCGTCGCGAAATCGAGCGAGGAATGGACGCGATGCCGCCTTCTAAGTGATCGATGATGGGCCTTAACTCAGCGTCCGATCGCTGTTTAGCGAGCAGATCCGGCCCGCTGAGGGGTCCCAGGAAGGCGCTGTCATCTTCCTCGTCAGGATTCTCAGATTGAACAGGTGCTCGTGATAGCGTGTCAGCATCTTCATGTTTTCTGCCTGACTTGTATACGATGGTGATGTTAAATTCCTGGAGTCGTAGACTCCAACGTGCTAATCGTCCAGAAGGGTCTCGAAGGTTGGCCAACCAGCATAAAGCGTGATGATCGGTCACAACTTTAAATGGCCGCCCGTAGAGATACGGCCTAAACTTTGTAGTTGCCCAAATGACCGCGAGGCACTCCTTCTCTGTGGTGGAATAATTGGACTCGGCGCGTGACAGAGTGCGGCTCGCGTAGGCTATAACTCGTTCAGTCCCGTCTTGCCTTTGCACCAGGATAGCTCCGAGACCGATATTGCTGGCGTCAGTGCGTACTTCTGTGTCGGCGTCCTCATCGAAATGACCAAGCACGGGAGAAGAAGACAATCGACGTTGTAGCTCGGCAAAGGCGGTCTGTTGTTCATCAGTCCAGAGGAATGGCACGTCGTCACGCGTAAGGCGAAATAGCGGCTCTGCAATCTTCGAAAAATTTTCAATGAAGCGTTTATAATATGCGCACAAGCCCAAGAATCGTCTGACACTTTTCTTGTCTGTTGGAGCTGGAAAAGCAGCTACGGCAGCAGTCTTCTCGGGATCGGGCCGAACACCTGCCGCGGTCACGAAGTGTCCGAGAAACTTCAGTTCCTCGTAACCAAAATGGCATTTCTCTGGCTTGAGGGTAAGGTCAGCCGATCGAATGGCTTCGAGTACATTCCGAAGGCGTCGAAGGTGCTCGTCAAAAGATTCCGAAAAGACAACGACATCATCGAGATAGACGAGGCAGCTTTTCCATTTGAGGTCAGCGAGAACGGTATCCATCATTCGCTGGAAGGTGGCTGGAGCGGAACAGAGGCCGAAAGGGAGTACTCGAAATTCGTAAAGGCCGTCCGGAGTAACAAAGGCAGTTTATTTATTTATTTATTTATTTATTTATTTATTTATTTATTTATTTATTTATTTATTTACAAGGTTTCTGCTAGCCTTAGAATAAGGCCGTAAGCAGGAGTGGGCAGTGAGACAATGTCTCTCTGGTTGAATAGAATACATTATAGCACACTGTAATGTTAAACAAAAGTGTTGAGAAAAAAAGAAAAACACTGAACACACAATTGGGAACATATTTAGCGAAATACAAATAAATTACACAATATACAAATAAATTACAATTTCTCGCGGTCCCGCTCATCTACTTCAATTTGCCAGTAGCCACATTTCAGATCGATAGAGGAGAAATACTTCGCGTGCCTCAGCCTGTCCAGAGAATCGGCGACACGAGGCAACGGGTACACGTCTTTCTTTGTGACGACGTTTAGCTTCCGGTAGTCAACACAAAACCGAAGCGTGCCATCTTTCTTTTTAACAAGCACGACTGGCGATGACCAGGGGCTGTATGAAGGCTGTATTACGCCGTCTTGAAGCATTTCCTTCACCTGCGTTTGAATGGCATGTCGTTCGGTTGGGGAAGCACGATAAGGCTGTTGCCGTATGGGGTGCGCGTCGTCATAGGTGATGATACGGTGTTTCGTAATCGCCGTTTGACGTATCTTCGACGACCGTGCAAAGCAAGCGTGAAACTCGAGCAACAGCTCGCGCAAGGGTTGTTTGTTGTCTCCAGGAAGCGTTGGATTATTGTCGACGTTGCGTAAAGGTGCTTCAGCAGTGCCAATTTCCTCGGAAACAAAACATTCAGTGACATCGGCGATTGGGTCGGCGTAGGCGATGACAGTACCGGGGGAAAGGTGGCGGTGTTCGTAGCTGAAGTTCGTGACAAGAACGTCAGAGTGGCCATCATCAAGATCAATAAGGCTTCTTGCTACGCAAACACCTTGAGAAAGCAGGAGCGAGTGATTGCTTTCTGCGACCGCTTCACCGTGTAAGAGCCTGTCACATGCCACTTGAACCACGACACTTGCACGCGGTGGTAACGTGACAGCGTCGTCGATAACACGAAGAGGTGCTCGAGGGTGGATGGTGTTGGTCGTCGCTGCGGCGCTCTTTGTCGAGAAAGTGACGAGGCGTTGGCGAATGTCGATGATACTCCGTGCTCCCTGAGAAAGTCCATGCCGATGATTAGGTCTCGAGAACACTGAGGGAGAATGCTGAAGCTGGCAACAAACGTAGAGCCGCGAATCTCTATTCGTTCTGTGCACAAGCCGAGTGGTGTGACAATGTGCCCGCCAGCTGTACGAACTGGCGTTCGATTCCAAGGCGTCGTCACTTTCTTTAGAAGGGTGGCCAGTTTTTCGCTGATTATTGAATAATCCGCTCCAGTGTCCACTAAAGCAGTCAATTTACGACCGTCGAGCAATACAGGAATGTCCAAGGAAATTTTTCATCCGTAATCAGCAGGTACTGTCGTCGTCGATGTATCGTCGATCCGCGTACGCGTCAGCAGGGGTCCTTGAGCACGTCCAGACTGAGCGGCCTCCCCGCCGAAGGCCGCTGTGGTTAGTTTTCCCGGAGCGGGCTGGGCGACCGACCCTGCACCACGCTCGAATATGTACGGCGAGTCGGAGAAAACCGCCGCGGCGAAGGGGAACGTGACTGGTGTCGAGCTGATGAGGATCCGCGCTGCTGGGCAACGTATTCTTCAATTGCAGGAGGACGCTGGCCGAACCTAGGTCGCGGCGAGTTTGCTGGGAATCCGCGTAGTCCGAGCTCTCGATATGAGCACTGTCGGTAGACATGCCCAGCTTCGCCACAGTGAAAGCAAAGGGGACGGCGATCAGGTGCCCGCCACACGTCTGATTTTCTTGGGGCCTCCTGTCGGTTGTCGTGGTAATACGAGGCCGCTTGGTCGGGCTGTAGTATGGCCGGGGACGCGGTGCGAAACGGGGAGGAAGGTGGTGCAGGTTGCCGCAAAGCCATCGTCCCACTTGTTGAACGCGGCAACACGTTCATAGTGCACCAGCCAATCTTCAACATCCTCATGCATGGCACCGTGGAAGGGATTCGGTGTTCGCGGATTGAGTAGCGTACAATGAATCGGCGTAGTGCCTTCCATACCAGTTGGGGTGGTCGGAGCTGCCATTGTCTCTGGGAAGAGTCCAAACTCAGGGGCTTGTCCACGGATCCTTCTGCTGGCGCGGTGTACAGGCGTAACCGCCGGTACGGGACTGGAGCTCCTGCTGCTCGGAGGGGTTTGGTGCGTAGATTAGATTACTCCGCACCTCCACCAGTTTGTCACGCGCTAAGGCAAGCGCAAGCAGCAGTACCAGCAGCCAGACACGAAGAATGCCAGACGCGAAGAATGCCAGACACGAAGGGACGGTTCTCCAGCTGGCGCGGGATCTTCGACTTCGTCGTCTTCTCCGTTCTTGCTGGGCACCCAATGATGATGATTGTTGGCTGGCTCAAAACACCAGGTGGCAATATATATATAGTATATGTACGACAAGCTCCGGCTTCCGGTTCCGCTTCCGGCTCCGGAATCCAGCTTCCGGCTTCCGGAGAACGCCTCCGGCGTTTTTGCCCGAATGATCTCCCGGTGCTTCGCCCACTCATCATCATTCTCTTCGTGCATATGCGGTGTATTTTTTTAAGTAAGAAGGTGAGGATATAGTCGGGGGGAGAGAGGCGCACAGATTCACACACAGTTTTGTACCACATACAGACCGAGGCCAATGCAAAAAAAAAAAGAAAAATGCATGTCCATGCAAAATTCTGTTGCCCGTAGATCGTTTCACTATAAGCTACGTAAATAACCTAGTGAATTCTTAAGCCCATGCGTGCTGGAATAAGGTTTGTAGCGGCTTGTTTACAATAACTGTGTTTGGACCGTATAGTGCACCTATACTCCGAAGTGAACATTAACGTTGTCTCGTTCCTTGGTGCTGAGAGAGGAAAAACTGAAGGTGAGAAACACAAAACCGTGTATGCAGGCTCAACATACAATCGCGGGATAACCACCTGTCCGGTGGTCGTTTTGTAATTGCCCGTTGTCAGAATTTCGACTACATCTTCTCTGATGTCGTACTGACCTCTCTTGTGTCTCCACGACCATACCTTTCAGTATATTTTTATATTCTCGAACTTAAAGGCCTTACTACGCCTCTCAAATGAATATTTGCAGTGGAAAATACTGATTGGTGGAGGTAAACATCGTGAATGGCGAGGGTTCGGAAAACAGCGTGAGAGAGAGAGAGAGAGACCATCAGAAAAGGTGGCCGCGGAGTGATTTTTCCGCGTCTTGATCTGCAAGACTTCGAACCTTTAAAAGACTCGAATAGAAGGCATATATTCCCAGATAAGTTTCTGTTGAGCAAATAGTTGTATATGGTACTGGCCCGAAGTAATCTGCTTGTCCATAAGTTAAACTTTTTACGACAAAAAAACAACAAAGAACGATATCACATACCTAGCTGCGCAGATGCTTTCTGTTGACCGGGGCAGGGCAAAAAAAATGCATGTCCATGCAAAATTCTGTTGCAGTAGATCGTTTCACTATAGCTACGTAAATAACCTAGTGGATTCAATGCAATGCTCCTTTTATTTCGATGGGTGCTCAACCTTCTCTTCTTATCTGATCTGCGTATCTGAAACGCAAGCATACTGTCGTTTTAACCATGCGATCAAGCTAATGCATACATTTCGCGCTTAACTCTCTACGCACTGCGTGCAGTGATCACAGTCCGCTTATGTCGATCGCACATCTCCCACAGTGTTCTTTGGATGGATAAACTAAATTTGGTCGTCAGGAACTTATTTCATTAGTGAGACATATATTTACGGTCCTGCTATATCAGAGCGTGCATCACACCTGGCGTATGCCATTCGTTGCCTGCCTAAAAAAAACGTGTTAGCTCTCTCCATCTTCGCATCTTGTGTACTCGTATACGTGCGTAATAACGAAAACACGTGCGTAACAAATCTAACCTTAAGTTCCCGTACGTTTAGTATAAATACGCTTTAGCAGGAAATTTTCGCTACGAGTCTGCACAAGCTCACAATAAAATCAGTCTCATCATTTCGCCCTACACGTGTTGTTTGACTTCTTTTTTAAGCACCTATAATAACGGCTCTGTCGATGACACGGTGAAATACGCCTCGAAAAGCAATCATTTCTGCGCAATTATAAACACTGAAAGCCATACGTCCTATAGCTTCATAAAATACGCACAAGAAAATTAGGAACCTAGGCACGAAGTATACGATGCACCCTTTTATAAGTAATCGTCAAAACTTTTCCCAGGCTCATACGTAATCATGATATGCAAATACTTCCAAGCATTAAGGTTGTGAGAAGTGTCAGGTAGTTTTGAAGCCGCCATAACGAGAACACTGTCATGTCACACTTTAAATTGAAGGGTTCACCTCCAGTAAGTGCTGGGAGGCACGCCGTATAGTGGCGGACCCCGGATTAATTTCGATCACCTGGGTTTCTTTAAAGTAGAGCTAAGTACTACGAGTGTTTTTGCATTCCGTCCCCGTCAGAATGCGGTCGCTGCGACGAGGAATCGAACCCGCAAGCTCAGCAGCAGAACCTCATAGCCACTGGGCTGTCGCGGAAAGCGGCTTTGATTCACACAGCCGTCGAACCGTCATCATCAGAAATGACGGCGTTAAGAGCATCGGCCAACGTCATCGCTGTGTCATTTTCGAGGAGAAACTGGCGAGGAAACGCTGTTGGATGACGGACGCGCCGGTGCCGTGATGATGACGGCACGGGGCGTTTGACGGCTGTGTGAATCAGGCCTCGACACTTTGTAGAAGGAAGACCGGTGCAGCGGAAGCGTCCAGTAGGACAACAGGCCTTACCTATGGTCATCCTGGCCATCTGGAGTCCCTGCAAGCGGATCTTGTACCCTGGGCTGGATATCCGTTCGAGACGTCCGCGGAGCCTGGACTCGACGCCGGGCGAACACGTGGGACGGACCAGCACGGCGCTGACCACTTGCAGCCGGTGATCAAATTCGAGCGCGGACTCGGCTGCCGCCAATGCCCAGCACGCCTGCTCCAGGATGCTCACGGCTGGCGCCGGACCGGGGTAACTGCGCACGCGGTGTGTGTCTAATCTCAGGGGAACGACCACAAAACGCGCCGTACACTCCAAACACGGCAACTTGTAAAAAAAGCGTGCACATTTGCATGGTTAATAGGCAACCGTCGTTCTTTAATTTAAACAATAAGGTCGAATGCTTCGGTTATATTTCGTTACGTATGAAGGCCTCGTCAACGTTATTGAAAGTTGCCAGGCGCATACACTTAACTCGAGCACCACGAGTTATAAATGAACGCACTCGACTCTTATCAAAAGCACAAATGACGATCGAAATACATTGAAATTTTTTTATGTTTCAGTCGGAAATTCTAATAACATATGTCTTTCATCTTTGCAGTTGTTTAATAAAATCTAAGAAGGCGATTTATTTAACCCCATTCTATTTTAGAAATCGATATCTACTGGTTCTCGTAATTGCCTATGTTGCTATAGTTTTTGTACTTATATATTTCTGGTTTGGAATTTTTAAACAATATTGTTGGGTTTCGGATAATGTTTACATGTAGGCTGTATTCGCCCTAAGTTGGAATAAACTTTGTAACGGGTGACACTTGCGATTTATCTGAATGGCCTGCCCCTGTAAATTTTACTCGGATGGATATCAACATCGGGCCTGACTAAAAATATTCAAACATGCAAAGTCGGTCACATATCAGAGTTATTTAAGGCAAAGATCGTTTGTTACCTACTAATTGTGAGAATTTGCGCCTTCGTAAAAGGTATAGTGTACAAAGAAAGCAGCTAGTGGTGTCCTGAATGTCGTCGCGTCATAGATAACCGGCGCGTGTAACTCCTCTTCCAGTGCCGCGTCACCACTGCTTGCAGGCGAGGGTCATCACCTTGTAGGAGGTCAGCGGACGCCAGCCAGGCTGCATCTCGGTCACCAGGTAGTGTTCAGGCTTTTGCAGGTCTGGCAAAGAGATAGCGAGTGCACACGACTCAATGGGCACGGAAAAAAGCTCATGAAATGATGAAATTGAGACCTCTGCAAAAACGCGTGAGCCCCCTCACGAGGAAACAATAAATCAGTCGAGAGCGTTGTACTCTTTCCAACCTTGGTTTGCGTTGATATTTGGCAGAAAAACGGAGATCGTTAACGAAGAAAATTGAAAGCGGTACCTATATTTTTTTTATTGCTCGTGACATCAATGTGGCCGTGAATTCAGGATTAGGCATAGCTCTTTCAAGAGCGCTGTGAAGTCATTGATTTGGACAAAGTAACAAGTATAGCCATGATCAAACGCATTTGAAATCCGTGAGGTGGTGCGGGTAAATACAGGTGGCAGTCGCCTTTCCCTCCCACTATGTTCAGTTTTCGCGTCCATCTTGGCTCACCGAGCCTCAGCTCATGCTAAGGCTGACCTTTTCGGTATTCCGTACTTGCAGTCCATATACCAATCCAGCCTAACGGTTCTCTTTAGTGTCCCTTTAAGCCCAAACAAGCTTCACGTGGAGCAAAAGCTCTGCGTATTTGCTGTGCTTTTCACAACACACACCCGCGTTATAGCATTCAAGTTTTTGTCCCAGATGTAACTCGCGCTAGCTTTTGTTTGGAATTTTTTTTTCACTTTTCAGAACGTTTACGACGCCTAATGTTCGCCTCTATGGCCATCAAACGCGCCCATTTTGACGCCGAAAATAACATTGTTTAGATGTGTCGAAACCGCCGCAACGCGTCTCTTTTCACGTGCGCTTAATAGAAAGAAAGAAAGAAAGAAAGAAGAAGAAGGAAAGAAAGGGATGGACAGCATTTTAGTCTGTAGTCGCTTCTGTAAAATTGTGTAATGTCATATGTGAGTGCAAGAAGCGTTGTCAATGAATTTGTCGCATTTACTTTTTTTATTTTTTTACGTTGATATTGTGACATGTGCTTACTTTTCTACAATGATCCTCTGGTATGTGTATATATGCAACGTGTAGTGATTTTTGCCGAGTTTATTTCTGCTAGATACGGAAATCACCTTTCATCTGTAGTGCCTGGTTTTACAGAAATATGGGGCCAGTCAAGCTGCCTTAACGCAACTTTTTTCCTACCCTCCTCATCACACCATGTACTCCTTACAAGTTGTGCGAAGTAAACACAAACTCAAACATCCACAAACCTTCGGGCAGTGTGGTGTCTCCTGCGACTGGGCCTTCACGGTGGGAATGGCGTCCTTCCCACAGCAACACCGGATGCGTGTCGTGGACCAGGCTGGTTCTGCGAAGAAGGAACTTTCTTGTTCAGTGCACGCAGTCTGCTAGCTACTAAAATCTGCGATGGTGAAATATTTTATTCTTTGCATTAAGGCAGGCTAATAAATCAAATATTGAGCTGGTCGGAAGCAGTACAACGAAAGCGCAGTCCAAGTCGATCATCATGGGAGACAAGTCAATGGCGCTTCGGGTGCAGTTCAATGACATCACACCGCGCGGCTAAGGGATAATTTGACTCTTGAAGCCTTTTTGAGAATTTGTTGACGATGGCCATTAGGGAACCTCGAATACCAATGCAGGTGCGCCTAGTGCGACTCGTGGTGTGCTGCTATATCGTGCTTGTTCGACGAGTGGACTGATTTTATTCAAGGCCACACATCGTATACGTGTGTATAATGTACACCGCCATTTTTCTTGTCTTTCCTCCAGGCAATGCCGTCCTGCGCAGCTCTTAAAGCCTGCGAACTGATCGCGTAGTTAACTAGAGGTTGCATTTTCTCAAGTGCAAAAAGTCGCGCGAGTCTGTCAGCATTCGTGATGGTAGAGCAGCGTATACAAATGGACACGTCTATGAAAGCGACACGACAAAGCTCTGCGTTCGCATATTCTGAAGTCATTTCTAAACACACAAAACTACGGCGCATTCGTATCGTCGATCATCATAGATTTCACCAGGAGCTTAACCAAGAGGAGCGAAATGCAAACTGCCATAAAACGATGTGCGGCATGTGGGAAAGCTGGTTCATGATATTCATACCTCCGTGAAACAGGCGACACGTGAAAGAGTACAGCAAAGGCGTACACTCGCGGATAAGTGTATTAGCAGAAATAAATTTAAAAAACGAACGACGTTTTGTGCTCACAGTTTTCTACGGCGTTTCTGTATGCATGTGACCCTGGCAGTTAACCTAGTCGCGAGTGTATGCAAGCTGTCCCCTTTCACGTGTGTGTTTTCATGAGCGAAGAGTGAAGAGGATGAAAATCCGGCGTATCATGTTGGGCATGCCAACATATCTTGTGTGGGAACATACCTGTTTATATATGTCAGTTCCATACATTTTTAAAATTCATATGGAACTTGCCCCACAATATATTTGGGAACATACAGGCTTTTATGTGGGGCATTCATATGTTTCATATGGGGATCATATCGGACATGCCACATATCATATCTGAGGATATATGGGTTTTTATATGGGACTCCCTCATGTCCGTACGGGATTTTTTGATATGGGGAATGTGTACGCTGCATTAAGTGACAAGCCTCACCCGCGTAAAAACTCAGAAATCTTCAAGTGGCTGAAGAGAGAGAGGGAAGCTTGATCGCTAATGTTGCGATTGATTGCTCAATTTGTACAAGAGGCCTGATGTCGTAAACTTTGACGTAAAGACGATGCTTTCGTACCTGGCGTCCAGGAAGAATGCCGATGTCCGGTTCTGGGCGTTATCCATGAGGCCGCAAATCTCGCTGTTGAGGAGAGAAGAAAGAAATCATTTACTAAATATCGGTCAGCCAGGGATCACGATGCGAATAAAATTTGCTTCTATATAACTGTTTTGGTACGGTATGCGACCAGCTTTTACGAATATGGTTAGTTATATTTCGCAATTTTCACTGCCACGTTAGTTGTGTATAACACACACAAGCACAAACAAACGCTCAGCTTCGTTCTTAAGATGCCTTGATTACGTCTGTTCTGATAGCCATTCATGATAGGCAGCACCCGTCGTTTACTGCGCGCTGCTATTCCGGATCACCCGATTGGCCATCATTGTGCCGTTCTAATAAAGTGGTGCAGCTGCAGCAGACATTACTTAGTAAATTTCACTGCTGCCGACATTACTTTTGGTTCTCGCAATACATTGTTGTATGCTACATGTAGGCAGTGATCGATGTATCGGACTGCTGCGTGTTAATTTGTATTCTTAAATATTCTGGGGCTGTTGGTTCTAGAATCACGATCTGATTAGGAGGCACGCCATAGTAGGGGGGCTCCGGATTAATTTTGACCACTCGGCGTTCTTTAACGTGCACCCAATATACACTACACGAGTGTTTTTACGTTGTGCCCCCAATGGACTGCCGCCACAGCAGCTGGGATTGAGCCCGCGACCTCGAGCTCCGCAGCGCAGTGTCATAACCACTGGACTACCGCCGCGTCTTAGTTCTCTTCAAAATGTCGTATCCGACAGTTCTTGCAAAGTTTTGAGCAAGAGGCGTTGATGACGTCGTGAGGTTGTCTGGACACGTAATCGTCGCACAACGTATGTTCTTGCACCGGAATCATAAGACTGATTTCTTGCCGGCTATTGCAGGCTTTTGCTTCATATTTGCCGTATGGCGAGTCCTTGCCATAATTTGTACAGTGGACGCGTCACATTGCTAGGATATTCGTGCTGCACTGTAGGGCCGGCGCTACGCAGCAAATATTGATGGATTTGTAGAGAAGGTTACATGGTTACCCATCTATGAGGGTTGGACGAGAATGGCTTCAGCGTTGGTGCACTGAGCGGTGCGAACATTGCGCTCAAGTGCTGGACAGAAAACAGTCCGACATTTATTGTGCTCATTCTGAATGGTGGCCTTACGTACGTTAAACGAAGGGGCGCCTTTATTAACATCTTAGCGTACAAGATCACAGTGCTGATTACGGATCAAGAGAAGCTTCCTTACAGGGTAATTTATTTAATTTTTAGTTCGCATGGAGCGTATCGGCGCAATTCTGCCTTTCAGGTAGGTTACTTAATTGGCGGACCTTACTTGCACGGCGAATCGCAATGTCCAGGTAACTAGTTTTTTAAAGGTTCAATAATCAACGTTATATTTATTCGCTTCAGGACACATACCGCAAATGCGAAGTTGCGAATGAGCAGTAATGAAGTCCACGTCTGCTTGGCAGAAATCACAAAGTTAGCCCAACATTCCCATTTATCCATCCTTAAAATGCGCTACTGTATACTTTGGCGGTGGCTCCAATTACAGTTTCCCATAGCCGCACCCCTACAAAAAAAAGTGCCAATAAACATACACAACGTGTTTTTGAAGTCTTCGCAACGTAACAAATGATGTTACGTATTTTTTCGCACAAGCACCAACACCCGCTTTGTGGCATCTTATCTCTTCAGGGCCTTTGTTGCCTCTAATCCTTGCTAAATAATCTGACATCGTGTCTGCCCTTAGTGGGTGAGCACAATTATTTGAGGAAAAGGGAAGCAAGCAAAACTAAGATGGTAGTCTTCAAAGAGAATGCTGCTGTTGCAGTAAATGAGTTCAGAGCCCAAGGAATTGCTGCAGCCTGTTGCCTTTCTTTTTTGTTTCACATTTACTACCAGTTTAACGGGCACCATTTTCCAGCTCACCTGTTTTTGACAGCCTGTTATCGCGGCTTCTGGTTATTCGACAGTGTGCGAAAAAAAAAAGCCTGGCGTGCTTCCCAAATCACCGCGGACTCGCACAGAGTGCAACCGCTTGCGAAGTGGTCATTTCTGGCTTGCATTCCGTTGTCAGAGCGTGAATAATTCTTGTCAACTGAACTCCTTCAGTTTGAGTTTATTTCTTTCGTAAGTGGAATACATGCTTACATAAGTATACAGGAGGAGGTCGCAGATAATGTAGCTCAAAGAAAATATACATTTGTGCTAATATATAACTAAAAACAGCAATGTAGTAATCACTAAGTGGAATACTAGGCCAAGTAAATAAAGTACAAATTGGAAATATTACAAATTCAATAACTATTAGTAAAATGATAGTGGCTAAATACCAACAACAATATATATATATATATATATATATATATATATATTGTGAGCATTAGTCATACACTTCGTATTCTCATCTGTACATACTCATCATCACCATTCTTGGTCTGGTGGTGGGGCTCTCGCTTGAGAAAATAAAGAAGAGAGTGACCGCCTAAACGTTGTCTCGCAAGTGGTGGAGTGTTCTGTCCGGTTCCTCGGTCATCTCGCCTCCGGTCTCGCTTCAGCTTCACCTACGCTACATCCCTGGAGCTCCGCTCGGGTCGCCGCCTCTTCCAAGTGCACTCAAACATGTCCCAAGACCAGCAGGCCAATACCGCGCCATCCACCTTGCCTGCTCCAGCGGCAGCCCCTTCTTGGACAGTCACCGTCAAAAAAACAGTCAAATGGATCCACCGGTGTTTGCTGGACTTCGCGGTGATGACGTTGAAGACTGGTTGGAGCAATACGAGCGCGTGAGTGATCTTAATCACTGGGACGAATCTGCAAAACTGCGGCACGTCGTCTTCTATCTCACCGGCGTCGCAAAAACTTGATATTCCAACCATGCGCTCGATCTCGTAAACTGGAGCACATTTAAACTTCACCTACGACAGATTTTCGCGAACTCTTCTGTCCGCTCCGATATCGCCAAAAAGAAGCTTGCTGAGCGTGTTCAGCACACGGGAGAGTCGTACACTTCGTACATAGAGGACGTCCTTGCCCTCTGCCGCCGCGTGAACAGCTCGATGGCGGAGAGTGACCGTGTACGCCACCTGCTCAAGGGTATTGCGACTGTCGCATTCAGTGCTCTTGTCGTGCTGAACCCCACTATCGTCGCAGACATCATCAGTCCGCGTCAGCGCCTGGATGAGCTTACTATGATCCGCGTATACCCCGACACGTCTGATTTCAGGGCGTCCAACGATAGCGAGCTACGTGCTCTGATTCGCTCCATAATCCGTAAGGAACTGCACACCCAAGCTTCGTCGACCTCTCCGGAAGTTCATATGACACCTCCTGGTGGCGGCCTACGCCATATCGTGAGGGAAGAGATAGCTGATGTGACGTGCCCGCTAATCCCGAACCCGCAACCCATCCCTACGCCAACTTATGCTCAGGTTGCCTCCCTGGTGCCACCCTTGCAGCAGCCACCCACCACACCAGGAACCTGCGCCAACTTATGCTCAGGTTGCCTCCCTGGTGCCACCTTTGCAGCAGCCACCTCAGCAGGCGCCTGCAATGCACGGGTCCCTGAATCCCATCACTGCGCGACCAACACCTCTTGAATCTTACAACACGTGGAGCCCATCCTCGGCCTGTTTGCTACTACTGCGGCATCCGTGGCCACATTTCAAGGTTTTGCCGTCGCCGTCAGCAAGATGAAAGGCGTGGCTATGACGGTTTTGAAAGGGATGCGTTTTCTGAGCCTGTACCACAACGTCGGCGTTCGTAGTACAATTATTATCCTCGACGTTAATTCCCCATCTCCGCAGGTATTCGACGCTGCCGGTTCATTGCGCTTCCCGCGTCGTCGCTCTCCATCACCGATGCGGCGCTCCTCTTCCCCTCTTCGACCGGCTACTTCGTCCCCCGATCACCGCCCGGAAAACTAAATAGTGCAGCTTCAGGAGGGAAAGCTGCATCCTTTGGACAACTTGAAACTCCTCCGGAGTGCCCGTCAAATAAACTTGTGGTGTTTGTTGAAGGTACACGGACTGAAGCCTTGGTTGACACGGGTGCATCGCTTTCGGTTATTAGTACTCACTTGTGTTCTCGATTGCGAAAAGTGAAGACGCCATATAATGGCTCTCCCCTTCGTTGTGCTAATGCAGTTCTTCTTCAGCCCTCTGGTGTTTGCACTGCGCGTGTTTTCATTGATGGCATCCTTCACCACATTCAGTTTGCCGTGCTATCTTCGTGTACCTACGCCATGATTTTGGAATGGGACTTTGCCCTCAGCGTCAGCTTTCATATCTTGCCGTCAGCGAACTATTCATATGACGGACACTGAATCTTCGTCCGCTGTCGATGCTCACAGCCTGCGCTTCGTCACGTGTACTGACTCTTTCATTCCCCCGGGCAGTGAGCATGTTCTAACACTGACTTCCGAGACGATTGTAAATGGTGATGTGTTCCTTGCACTGAGCGGTCACTGCCTATCTGGTGGGCTTAGCATTGCTCCTAGCCTGGTGCGGTTTCAAGACGGTAGAGCATTGATCGCTGTGCATAACCCTAGTTCTTCGCCAGTAGTGCTCTCGCAGGGCACCGCTGTGACCTGCATTACTGACACCGAACCTCTTTCACTAGTACCCCTTCACACCGACTCACCAGCTTTGTCTACCACAACTGACGATCATGCTGCGTCCACTGCTTTAACGGCCGCGATAAATCCCGATCTGACTGCTGCGCAGAAAGAAGACCTTTTGGCGCTCCTGCAGAAACACAGCGCCTTATTTGACGTTAACACCAAGCTTCTGGGACGCACTTCCGTTGTTGTGCATCGCATCGAAACCAAAGGCTCTTCGATTGTACGACGTCGCCCGTATCGCGTGTCTTCCGCAGAACGAAAAATCATTGCGGACAACGTTGATGACATGCTTAAAAGAGACATCATTCGGCCATCGTCCAGTTCTTGTTCGTCTCCTGTTGTGTTGGTCCGCAAGAAAGACGGCTCTGTACGATTTTGCGTCGATTATCGAGAACTTAATAAGATCACGCGCAAAGACGTATATCCGATGCCAAGAATCGACGATGCCATTGATTCCCTACAGGGCGCTGAATATTTCTCAAGTCTCGACCTTCAATCCGGGTACTGGCAAATACGCATGCACGAAGCGGACAAGGGCAAGACAGCCTTTGCAACACCAGATGGACTGGACGAATTCAACGTGATGCCCTTCGGTTTATGTAATGCTCCTGCAACATTTTCTACAAGTTTTCGTCAGCACCTTGAGCGTTTGGACCACGTTTTAACATGCATTTCTAACGCTGGACTCCAACTCAACACAAAGAAATGTCATTTTGGCCGAAAGAACATCGAAGCGTTGGGCCACCTTGTCAGTAAAGATGGCGTTCGATCAGATCCTGACAAGATTGCTGCTGTGATTCACTTTCCTCGCCCTGAAAATCAAAAGCAGTTGAGAAGCTTTTTGGGCCTGGCTTCCTGCTTCCGCCGCTTCTTCAGTCATTTTGCTGCCATGGCGTCGCCGCTGCACAAGTTGCTGACGTCGGGCACTGCTCTCACTTGGACAGACGACTGCAAACTTTCTTTGCAAGCCCTCAAGCAAGCCTTGACATCCGACCCCGTCCTGTGTCACTTTGATGAGAACGCACCAACTTGTTTGCACACCGACGCTAGTGGCCATGGGATTGGTGCTGTCCTTCTACAGCGTGATACCACTGCACGAGAGCGAGTTGTTGCTTACGCCAGTCGCACATTAACGGCTGCTGAACAGAACTACTCGATCAAAGAACAGGAATGCCTCGCAGTAGTTTGGGCCATACAAAAATTTCGACCATATCTTAATGGACGCCACTTCACTGTCATAACCGACCATCACGCCTTATGCTGGTTGTCGTCACTGAAAAATTTGTCTGGACGCCTTGGTCGCTGGGTGGTCCGATTACAAGAGTGCGATTTTGACGTTGTATACAAGTCTGGGAAAAAACAAGATGCCGACGCTCTGTCTCACTGCCCGCTTCCACTATTATCTTCGAGCACGTCTCTCCATTCAGCGCCACTTAACGAGACTATGTCTCCCCTTACGTTATTACCGCTAGCTGTTACTGACACATCTTCTAATCGCGGCACGTTTGCCTCGTGTCAACGTTATGATCCCGACTGCAGCAGCATCATCGACCGGCTGTGCGGTACTATTTCTGCACCGAATGCCCGATTACGTCGACAACTGCGACTATTTAAGCTCGAGAATGATGTGCTGCACCGCTACATTTACAACACTGACGAAAACCACTGGGTACCCGTTCTTCCACGTTCGCTGCGCACACAAATCCTTCAAGCCTTTCAACACGACCCATCTGCTGGCCACTTGGGTTTCCACAAAACGTACCACCGCGGAAGGAGCCGTTTGGCCATATTGTCACGTAGTAGTGACGCTGAAGAAAACAGTCGTAAAACTGTGTACGACGAAACTGGTTGTTTATTGGGCGAACCTGTGCCCACAAAATCAAGGTACACTCAAAGCACAACGATAGCGGCGAACATAGTCGGCGATCGTCGAAAATCTGATCAGCGGCGAAACGCGTCGGCTTTTATACCTGAGTCATCGAAGGTTCTAGATTAATCCCTGATGCCCGCGTGTCTTCCAGAAAGTTCTAGACAATTCGCGTCAGTCATGCAATCAGATAACAGAAGCGTCGGTGAAAACAGGCAATGGAAAGAAGCATCGATAACGTTCTAGAAACTTCCGATACAGGCGCGTCCTGCGCCGAGCGATAACTTTTAACATTTGTTAGCCGGTGGAAAGCGGCCACCGGTGAAAGATAAACATGTATACGTGTCAATACCCTCCCCTTAAAAAGCATCGTCCCGATGCTACAAACAAATGTGAAAGCGTAAACAAAACCACGCGTAATAAAGAAAAAAAAATAAAGTAACAAAGTACCTAAGTTCGTCAGCGGGCGTAGAAAGGCTTAAGACGCACCACATGGATGACTTCGGGTCGTGCGCGGCGCCGCTGTGATTGCGAAATGCCGTCTGGCACGACCTCATAGTCCAGTGCGCCAATACGTCGGATGATCTTATATGGTCCGAAATAGCGACGTAAGAGTTTCTCGCTAAGTCCTCGTCGGCGTATCGGAGTCCAGACCCAAACACGGTCTCCGGGCTGGTACTCGACGTAGCGTCGTCGAAGATTGTAGTGTCGGCTGTCGGTTCTCTGCTGGTTCTTGATGCGCAGGCGGGCGAGCTGTCGACCTTCTTCGGCACGCTGCAAATAGGTGGCAACGTCGAGATTTTCTTCGTCAGCGACGTCCGGTAGCATGGCGTCAAGCGTCGTTGCCGGGTTCCTTCCGTAGACCAGGTTGAACGGCGCCATGTGCGTCGTTTCTTGCACGGCCGTGTTGTATGCGAAGGTCAGGTACTGAAGTTAGGCATCCCACGTCTTGCGTTCGACGTCGACGTACATTGCCAGCATGTCGGCGATGGTCTTATTTAGGCTCTCGGTGAGGCCATTCGTCTGCGGGTGGTAGGCGGTGGTGCGGCGATGGCTTGTCTGGCTGTATCGCAGGATGGCTTGAGTTAGTTCAGCCGTGAAGGCCGTACCTCTGTCGGTGATGAGGACTTCCGGGGCACCGTGACGCAGGAGGATGTTCTCAACGAAGAATCGGGCTACCTCGTCGGCACTGCCTTTGGGCAAGGCTTTTGTTTCGGCGTAGCGGGTGAGGTAGTCAGTAGCTACGATGATCCATTTATTCCCGGACGTCGACGTCGGAAAAGGCCCCAGTAAGTCCATCCCGATCTGCTGGAACGGTCGGCGAGGTGGCTCGATCGGCTGTAGAAGCCCGGCTGGCCTTGTCGGCGGTGTTTTGCGTCGCTGACAGTCTCGGCATGTCCTTACGTAATGGGCGACGTCAGCAGAGAGGCGAGGCCAGTAGTATTTTTCTTGTATCCTCGCGAGAGTGCGGGAAAAACCGAGATGTCCAGCCGTTGGGTCGTCATGGAGAGCTTGCAGAACCTCTGGACGCAATGCTGAGGGTACCACGAGGAGGTAGTTGGCTCGGAAGGCGAGAAGTTCTTCTTCAGGAGAATGTCGTTTTGCAAGAAGAACGACGCCAATCCTCGCCTGAACGCCTTTGGCACAATGGCGGTCTTGCCTTCCAGGTAGTCTACAAGGCTCCTTAGTTCCGGGTCGGCTCGCTGTTGTTCGGCGAATTCGTCGGCACTGATGGGTCCCAAGAAAGTGTCGTCATCCTGGTCGTCTTGTGGCGGCGGTTCGACGGGGGCGCGAGACAAACAATCGGCGTCAGCGTGCTTTCGCCCGGATTTGTAAACGACGGTGATGTCGAATGCTTGAAGTCTCAGGCTCCATCGTGCGAGGCGACCTGAAGGATCCTTCAAGTTAGCTAGCCAACACAAGGCGTGGTGGTCGCTTACAACTTTAAAGGGCCTGCCATAGAGGTAGGGGCGAAACTTTGATGTAGCCCAAATGATGGCGAGGCACTCCTTTTCTGTTGTGGAATAATTTGCTTCCGCCTTCGATAGCGACCGGCTAGCGTAACTTACAACCCTTTCTAGTCCGTCAGTCCTCTGCACAAGCACGGCGCCGAGACCTACGCTGCTTGCGTCGGTGTGGACTTCGGTATCGGCATTTTCGTCGAAATGCGCAAGTATTGGGGGCGATTGCAGGCGTCGCTTCAGTTCTTCAAATGCTTCGACTTGCGGCGTCTCCCACTTGAACTCGACGTCGGCCTTCGTGAGATACGTCAGTGGCTCAGCGATCCGTGAAAAATTCTTGACGAAGCGCCTGTAATAGGCGCACAGTCCAAGAAATCTACGCACTGCCTTCTTGTCAGCGGGCGGAGGAAAGTTGGAGATGGCCGCAGTTTTCTGAGGGTCGGGGCGCACTCCAGACTTGTTGATGACATGGCCCAAAAACAAGAGCTCCTCATATGCGAAGCGGCACTTTTCTGGCTTCAACGTGAGTCCGGAGGTCTTGATTGCTTGAAGAACTGTTTCAAGGAGCCGGAGGTGTTCCTCGAAGCTTGAGGCAAACACAACGACGTCGTCCAAATAGACGAGGGAAGTCTGCCACTTCAAGCCTGCCAGTACTGTATCCATGACACGTTGGAAAGTGGCAGGCGCCGAGCAAAGACCAAACGGCATGACCTTGAACTCGAACAGTCCGTCTGGTGTTATAAACGCAGTCTTCTCTCGGTCCCTCTCGTCGACTTCGATTTGCCAGTAGCCGGTTTTGAGGTCCATCGACGAAAAATACTTCGCGTTGTAGAGTCGATCCAAGGCGTCGTCAATCCGTGGGAGGGGGTATACGTCCTTCTTCGTGATCTTGTTGAGGCGACGATAATCGACGCAGAAACGTAGGGTTCCATCCTTCTTCTTCACTAACACCACGGGGGACGCCCACGGACTCTTCGACGGCTGGATGATGTCGTCACGTAGCATTTCGTCGACTTGTTGCCTTATGGCCTCGCGTTCGCGCGCCGAAACTCGGTACGGGCTCTGACGGAGTGGCCGGACATCTTCGTCGGTTATGATGCGGTGCTTGGCGACAGGGGTTTGTCGAACTTTTGACGACGACGAGAAGCAGTCCTCGTATTGCAGGAGCAGAGCCTTTAGTTGTTCTTTCTTGTGCCTGGGAAGGTTCTGATTGACGTCGAAAGTTGGTTCAGGTACTATAGTCGTCGTTGCAGGTGCACTGGAATCCGTGAAGGCGAACGCACTGCTGGCTTGTACTATTTCGTCAATGTAGGCGACCGTGGTGCCTTTGTTAATGTGCTTGTATTCGGGGCTGAAGTTCGTGAGCATCACCCTTGCTTTCCCTGCACGTAGCTCAGCTATGCCTCTAGCGACGCAAATTTCACGGTCGAGCAGTAAGTGATGATCGCCCTCGATGACGCCCTCCATGTCTGCAGGCACTACGGTACCGACGGAAATCATTACGCTGGAGCGAGGCGGAACGGTGACTTGTTCTTCAAGCACATTCAAGGCATGGTAACTTATGCTTGTATCCGGTGGTATCGCGTTGTGCGTTGAAAGCGTTATCGACTTGGACCTTAAGTCGATGACTGCACCGTGTTGATTTAGAAAGTCCATGCCTAGGATGACATCCCTGGAGCAGTGCTGCAGGATTACGAAGCTCGCCGGGTAAGTGCGGTTGTTTACCGTGACTCGCGCTGTGCAGATTCCAGTCGGCGTTATTAGGTGGCCTCCCGCTGTCCGGATATCGGGTCCTTGCCAGGCTGTTTTCACCTTCTTCAACTTGGCGGCGAACGGGCCACTGAAGACGGAATAGTCGGCTCCAGTGTCGACGAGAGCGGTGACGTTATGGCCATCGATGAGCACGTCTAGATCGGTAGACCGGCGTCTGGCGTTGCGGTTAATTCGTGGCGTCGGATCACGGCTGCGTCGGCTTGCTCTGCTGCTGCTACGTCGCGTCGGAAGGTCTTCTTTCGGCGGCGAAGTGTTGTCAAGGCTGTTGCTAGGCGGCGTGCTGATATCTCGTCGTGATGAATCGCGAATCGTCGTCGTCGGCGGCGTCGGAGGATCTTCGGCATTGCGTCGTACAGCAACCGCACCTCCATCGGTTGCTGCCTTTAGTTTCCCGGGTAAGGGCTGGGAGATCGGCCCCGGGTGGGACCGTTGTACTGACGGCGATGCGGCGAGATGTAGCGGCCTGGTGACGGCGAGCGTGAGGATCGTCGTGGTTGCCACTGGGCTCCGGCGAGGTAGTCGGCGATGTCACGCGGTCGTTCACCTCGATCGGGACGCGGCGCGTTGACGGGGAACCCTCGTAGGCCCATTTCGCGGTATGGGCATCGGCGGTAGACATGGCCGGCTTCCCCGCAGTGATAGCAGAGCGGGCGGTGGTCGGGGGCGCGCCAAATGTCCGTCTTCCTCTGGTAGCTTCGCTGGGCGACGGGCGGGCGTGCTGGCGGCGGCGGCGGTGGACGACGGAACTGCGGCGTTACGGGGCCCTGGCGCGAGCGCGGAGGGGGGCCTTGACGACGGGCGACGGCGGCGTAGGTCAGCGCTTCCGGCTGGGGTTGCGGCGATTGTGGCTGCACATCGGGGACTCCAAGTGAGCGCTGAAGTTCGTCTTTGACGACGTCGGCGATAGATGCCACGTGAGGCTGCGACCGGGGAAAGAGCTTATGCAGCTCCTCGCGAACGACCGCTCTGATGGTCTCGCGCAGGTCGTCGGCGCCTAGCGCTTGAGCGTCGGCGTAGTTGGTCAGGGCACGGCGGTTGTATTGCCTGACGCGCATTTCAAGCGTCTTCTCGATCATTGTAGCCTCGGAAAGAAATTCGGCGACAGTCTTGGGCGGGTTGCGCATCAATCCGGCGAATAGTTGGTCTTTGACACCCCGCATCAAGAACCGAACTTTCTTTTCTTCAGACATGTCGGGGTCGGCGTGGCGGAAGAGGCGAGTCATCTCCTCCGTGAAGATCGCGATGTTCTCGTTGGGTAATTGCACTCTGGTTTCTAAGAGAACCTCTGCCCTCTCCTTTCGTACGACACTCGTGAAGGTCCTCACGAAGTTTTCACGAAAGAGGTCCCACGTAGCCAGGGTGGTCTCTCTGTTCTCAAACCAGGTCCGAGCAGCGTCATCCAACGAAAAATAGACATGGCGTAGCTTGTCATCGTCGCTCCATTTGTTGAAAGTCGCGGTCCGCTCGTATGTCTCCAGCCAGGTTTCAGGGTCTTCAGTCGATGATCCACGGAAGGTCGGAGGCTCCCGAGGTTGTTGCAGCAGGATGGGGGACGCTGGGGCTGCCATTGAAGTCGTTGACTTGGCCTTGATCGCTGTGGTCTTCTAGGGAAGAAGTCCGTACTCCGGCAGAAGTCCTTGCTGCCTACGGCTAGCTCGCTGGTCCTTGGTGACGTTGGCGTTGTCCTCCGGTTTCGGGCTTGGGTCGCGGCTTTGCGGGGGCGTTCGCTGCATGAACGCACTAGCACCTCCACCAGATGTCACGTAGTAGTGACGCTGAAGAAAACAGTCGTAAAACTGTGTACGACGAAACTGGTTGTTTATTGGGCGAACCTGTGCCCACAAAATCAAGGTACACTCAAAGCACAACGATAGCGGCGAACACAGTCGGCGATCGTCGAAAATCTGATCAGCGGCGAAACGCGTCGGCTTTTATACCTGAGTCATCGAAGGTTCTAGGTTAATCCCTGATGCCCGCGTGTCTTCCAGAAAGTTCTAGACAATTCGCGTCAGTCATGCAATCAGATAACAGAAGCGTCGGTGAAAACAGGCAATGGAAAGAAGCATCGATAACGTTCTAGAAACTTCCGATACAGGCGCGTCCTGCGCCGAGCGATAACTTTTAACATTTGTTAGCCGGTGGAAAGCGGCCACCGGTGAAAGATAAACATGTATACGTGTCAATATAGCCCAA
>NC_051155.1:75966727-75994193 GCF_013339745.2 Dermacentor silvarum
CAGATTTTAGCTTTCCCGATCACCCTCCTTATCTTGGCCGCACTGAGCGATATATTCAAAATATAATGGTCGCTGCCAATATTATCTCCTAGATTCGCCCATGTCACGTTCCTTGCGATGTTTGTGAATGTCAGATCTGGCGACGTGTCTTTTGATACACTATTACCGATGCGTGTGGGGAGATCTGGCTGTGTAAGCTGGTATAGGCCGTATCTTTCTACTAGGTCCGCTAGCATTACGCCTTTGGGGTTCTCTCTGCTATAGCCCCAATTAGCGTGCTGTGCGTTAAACTCTCCCAGAAATTTAAGTTGGTCCTTTCCTTTTAGAAGGCCCAATGCGTGCACTAGTATATTCTCGAAATCTTCGTGTTTCTCTCTGGGAGGGCTATACACATTGACCATCACCGCTTTCGGTCGGCCACGTTTTCAAGGCCAGACCGTGATTACGTGATGTTGAATGGGTTCCTTCCCTGCATAGCTAATGCTCAGCGCCCACAACCTTCATTGCAAAGGTCACTATTTGTGGGTACTCCGGGTTCTTATAGCACACATAGCCCTTCAGATTTGCCTGGTGTTTGCCTACCTCCTGTATGCATATAATATCGGGAGAGACTGGAGACGATTCAATGAATTGTCTGAAATTGGCGAGTTTTTTCCGCAGTGAGCAGCAAGTTCCACTGCCAAATTTCCACTTGTTCGGTCTGTTTACTGTTGCTGTGTCTGGCCATGACTGGTGTTTTCGGAATCTTTCCCGACTTCTTTGGGTTGTCTGGTGGGAGCACCTGGGCTTTGACTAGGTCTCTTGCGAGGATTCTGCGTCTGACTTATGTCGCTGACGGTGCGTTCCATCTGCCAAAGTTTGGCAAATACAAGCTGCATCTGCTGTACTAGGTACGCTATCGACTATGTTTGTGGTTGCTGCGTTGTCGTGGGCTGCACAACGGGCGCGTTCGCCGGGCCTGGCGTGTTATTCGATTGAATTAAATGTAGTGCCTCGAGGCGTGCCATCCTAGACTTAACCTCCTGTAATTCTGTTTTGAGTTGTCCGTTCTCATCTACTACCCTTTTGTACTCGGGATGTTGCGTGATCGGTGGTGTAACTGGTGTATGTTTGGCAGTGGGAGATAGCGCCCAGCTTACCTGATTCGCTTGTGGCGTGCTCTGTGCCATGGATGCCCTGGGTGACTTGTTTCTTGGATGGGCTTTCGCCTTCGTGTTCTCCTATATGGTTGTTCTCGGCCTCGACGTGGACCTTCGACGCTGCTGCTCCGGTTGTCCGGGATCCGTGCGGTTGTTCGATGGCGAGCGGGTTCTTGAGCGGCTACTGCGGGTCGCACCTTGTCCGTACTTCCATCCCGATTGTTCGTCCTCCGAGGAGAACCAGCGATGGGCTGGTTTGTGTGATTTCTAGGGTGGTTTCGCTGCCTGGTATCGTACAGGCTTCAGGCGTTTTGGGCAGCTGCGGTCTCCAGTTACGTGGTCCGCAGAGCAAATGGCGCATGTCGGGGTACAGTTGTGGGTTACTTCTGGGTTGCGCACTCCGCATATACGGCACGTGGACAAATCTGGCTGCGGGCACACGTCGGTGCGGTGGCCAACTTTCCCACATGCTCGGCAGAATTGGACCGTGTTACGAAAAGGAATACACTCATTCTCACCTCCTCTGTAGTATATATATCTCGGTAGCACGTCCCTGAAGAACGTAAGGACAGCACTCTGAGAGTCTCCCAACATCCGGGCTTCTACCAGCTCCACCTTTCCTGGTTCCTTCGCCTGGTGTGACATAGACATTCACCGCGTGCAGTCTTCCGTTGATCTTCAAAGACGTGACGCCCCTCATCGCCATTGCGACGGTCGTATCCGCGGTGGACCCTAGTGCTATGTTGGAACCCGGCCGGATGCGGAGAATGAACTGGTCCCATCTGACTTTCCCTCGGCAGGCCTCCACTATTGCGTCGGAAATCGCTTGGCTGGTTATATTCCTCAATGGCAGTCCCTGGTGAGGTCGGAAGATCACTTTCAGATCGTCCTTGGGTAGGGGTGGGGGCCTGCGTCTCGCGGGTCGACCCCGGCGTTCTGGCTGGTTGCCTGCTGTAAGCTTGCTGTCCGCGGAGAAGTCCCGTTCTTGCCGTACGTTACGCTCTTTTGCCTTCTTTGCTTTGAGCGATTGGAATATCCGCCAACCCTCCTCTGTGGGGTCAGTCTCGTTTTTGGCGGGAAAATGCGCGTTCGCGTGCGAGGACGCCATGGTGCAATTCCCGGGTGGTTGTTCATCGTCCCGGTTTTGGGCGGCAAAGTCCATAACCTCATCGCTCAAAACCAGTGTGGTTTGTTGAGTCACTGGCTGCAATTCTTTGTCGAGGTCATAGTCGTTGTGGTAACTACGGCGACGTTGTCGTTGTCGTCTTCGGGCGCGCGTCTCCCGGCGTCGCCGCCACTCCCCTACTCGAGCTAGCGGAGGCTTCACATGGGCGAAATCACGAAAGGCCGTGAAAGGTGACAAATGGTCAGAATTCGGTGAAACTGGTGTCCACCGATGCCGGAGCACTTCCCCTATAAGCAGATTACAATTTCCGGAAGGTTTCTGGGGATGAACCACACGAAAAAAGAGATCATGCGGAGCTCGATGTGCACGCGTCCGCACTGGTCGGCATCCACCACGTTTCCCCGTTCTCCTTAAGGCGGCTTGAAAACTACCTGACACTTCTCGCAACCTTAATGCTTGGAAGTATTTGCATATTTTGATTACGTATGAGCCTGTGAAAAGTTTTGACGATTACTTATAAAAGGGTGCATCGTACACTTCGTGCCTAGGTTACCAATTTTGTTGTGTATATTTTATGAAGCTATCGGACGCATGTCTTTCAGTGTTTATCAAATTGCGCAGAAATGGTTGCTTTTCGAGGCGCATTTCACCCTGTCAACGACAGTTCTGTCGTTGACAGGGTACAGAGCTGTACTATAGGTGCTCAAAAAAGAAGTCAAACAACACGTGTAGGCCGAAACCATGAGACTGGTTTTAATGTGAGCTTGTGCAGACTCGTAGCGAAAATTTCCTGCTAAAGCATATTTACTACGTTTATAATAAACGTGTGGGAACTTAAGTTTATATTTGTTACGCACGTGTTATCGTTATTACGCACGTATACGAGTACACAAGATGCGAAAAAGGCGAGAGCTAACACGTTTTTGTTTAGGCAGGCAACGAATGGCATACGCCAGGTGAGAAGCACGCTCTGATATAGCAGGACCGAAAATATATGTTCCACTAATGAAATAAGTTACTGACGACGAAATTTAGTTTATCCATCCAAAAAACACTGTGGGAGATGTGCGACATACGCGGACTGTGATCACTGCACCCAGTGCCATAGAGAGTTAAGCGCGAAATGCATGCATTAGCTTCATCGCATGGTGAAAATGACAGTACGCGTGTGTTTCAGATACGCAGATAGATCAGAAGGTTGAGCACCCATCGAAATAAAAGGAGCAGTGCATAGACACGCAGACGGCCCCGGTCAACAGAAGGCATCTGCGAAGCTGGATATGTGTTATCGTTCTTTGTTTTTTTTGTTTTTTTTTTTTTGTCGTAAAAACGTTAATTTGTGGACAAGCAGATTAGTTCGGGCCAATAGCATATACAACTATTTGCTCAACAGAAATTTACATGGGAATATATGGCTTCTATGCGAGTCTTTTTAAGGTTCGAAATCGTGCAGATCAAGACGGGGAAAAATCACTCCGCGCCCTCATTTTCTGAGGGTCTCCTCTCTCTCTCTCGCTGTTTTCCGAACCCTCGCCATTCACGGTGTTTGCCTTCACCAATCAGTATTTTCAACTGCAAGTATTCATTTGAGAGTAAGGACTTTCTGCTAGAGAATATAAAATTATACTGAAAATGTAGGGTCGCGGAGACACAAGAGATGTCAGTACGATATCAGAGAAGATGCAGTCGACATTCTGACAACGGGCAATTACAAAACGACCACCGGACAGGCTGTTATCCCGTGGTTGCATGTTGACCCTGCATATACGGTTTTGAGTTCCTCACCTTAGTAGGTCAGAAGATGAGCCTGGCTATGTCTAGCTAAGCATGGTTGGGACTACTTAAGCTTAGTCACTCATCGATAACCAATTGATAGCCAATAATAGCTAATTGATAATCGATCAATAATCAATAAATTCCGGGAAATATGCTGGGCATGACTTGGTGGTGCTTAGCCTACCCCAAATACGTGGCCAATACATCGCGACGGCCAATCGATAGCCAATCTATAGCTAATCGATAGTCAATGAATTATCAATACATTCCGGAAAAAATGCTGGGGATCACTTGGTAGTGCTTCACCTAGCCCAAATACGTGGCCAATATCTTGCGATAGCCAATCGACAATTAATCAATAGGTAATCGATAATCGATCAATAATCAATATATTTGCGAAAACATAACCTGTAAGGCCAGGACCAGCTAGGTGCCGATGTTTCTTTGGCCTTACGCCACTGGTGCAACCTACGCAAATTTTTTTTTTGGGGGGGGCGGAGCAGGCTGGTGTGATCGCGCTGTCCACATTTGCCTGAAATGGGTTGCGCTAGCGCTCAAAAACGTGGTGGCGCTACGCCACAGCCCTCCATAGAGTTACTGTATATGCTCCCTACGGGAGCATAGTTGCGCGTAGGTCCGCCATCTTGCCTGGCAAGCAACCAAACCTATTTGGTGAAGCCGAACTCTGTTTTTGCAGGCGGCATGCCTACCGTGTCGTCGGTCGACCATGGGCGCTTTTCCATCGCGTGTGGACCGCTTTTCCGTCTAATCGCAAACAAAGCGCATGGAAACAGCTCACTAGATAAAATAGTCATGAAGAAAAAAGGCACTGCTGATTTTTAACGCGTGGCGTGAGATGGAGCGCGAATAATATTAGTTGTTTTTTGGACTTGTGCGTTTACCTGTGCACCTTCGGAACTTTCCGCTTTCCGAGCGATTGGTGCAGTTGGGACCAGAGCACCCGGTCAATTAGAGAGGTTTAGCTTGTCCGGTTATCGGGTAAACGCAGGCGGATGGAGCGTTGGGGCCTGTTGGCGGAACCGTAAACGTGAGCGGCCTGTATGGTGCTGCCATCTGGTGGCGCAATGCGCAAACAGACAAAAGCAGCTAATACGGCAGTAACCAAGTGTATTTTACTTCGCTGCTGGCGTAAGTTTTCGGCAGCAACACGATTACGCCACTGCCGAAAATTTACACCAGCAGCGAAGTAGAAATCACTTGGTTACTGCAATATTAGCTGCTTTTGTCTGATTACGGTGGAATTTCGATGAAACTACGATTGAACACCTGTGAGATCTGCTGCGCACGTTGTGTTGTTCCGCAGCTGACACGCACGTAACAGCGAACGGCAAGATCGACCAGATTCGCTTTGAACATGGCCAGCGTTAACTTGCGTCAATCCGGTTCGCTGCAGCGGCGGCGTCGGGAAATACAAGAAACTGGCCGGAGCATCAGCTTCTCCTGAGTGCACGGTTGCTTGGAACCCACGTGATGGTGTCCGGCCAATGGAGGCACGATCGGCGTTCATAAATCAGACGCGCAACTCTGCTATCTTTGGTAGGATATACAGTAACTCTAGCCCTCCAGTAAGTACTAAAGCGCATCTGCCCTTTTCTTTAAAACCCCGCCGCGGTGACTCAATGGCTATCAAGTTCTGCGATATAGCACAAGGTCGCGATATAGCACCAGCCACGGCTGCCGCATTCTCACGGAGACGGAATGCAAGAGCACTCTTGTATTTAGATTCAGGTGCACGGTAAATAACCCCAGCTGGCCAGCATTATTCCGTAGGCCTACACTACGACGTTTCTCATAAGCCGCTGTGAAGCCTCGGGACGTTGAAGCCCGCAATATTTCTTTATTTTGGATCCAAAAAGCTAGCATAGGTGCCCGACACACCGCTCACACTTTTGTGGGGAAGCCTAAGGCGATGCCGATGTGGCCGTAGGTGTTGCCGCAAGGCAGTGTGCCGCACGACTCCACGCCAAGAGAAAACCTCATTAGGTTGGTTCTACTGGCATGAAAACAACTGTGGTAAGACACCAAAGCAGAGGTAATGGTTGACTAAACGCCCACGCCTCACTTATTAGTAATTCGCTACATTGTTTCTCTACGTAGCAAACGCCTGCAGCCTATATTTACAAGTCTTAGTAGTGACTGCGAGAACGTCAATGGCACGTACCCGCAGAACGTAGACGTGTCGGAAGCTCCAGAAGAAGAAAGTTCTGCTCCTATAAGACGCGTAGAGTGCTGCTTTAGAGAGAATAGTTTATTCAGCCCATAGTCCGGAGATTTTGTTTTCACAGTGTCATTGCCTCTAAGCCACGTGATGCTGAAGAAGAGAGACGTTGCTTCGGCGGAATTGAGCCAATGGTTCAAAAAGGTGGGATGCAGTGCTGTATACTGGTACCGGTCTTTTAACTACGGGGCATTCTCACATGGTGTATGTAAATGAGAAGTCCCCGCAGTGACGGCAGGCTATAGGGAGGTGGGGGGGTCTCGCGGCCTTGTAAAGGGGTGCATAGCAGGTGGATGGATGGGCGCTATGAGCGTCCCCTTCAACACGGGGTGATGTATTGTGGCACCAAGCTATTTTTTTTAATTCTGCTGTGTTACCTATCTTTTTTAAACAGACAAAACATTCCCGATCAGGATGATGATTTACTGGCATCCCCTTTGAAACCGGGCGGTGACAAATAGACACCTGGCCTGCTTGATTTAATCAAGCTCTCAGTGCTACTATAGAGAGACATCTAGCTTTCACATCCTCCGTCTTTAATTTCGGGGCGACAAAAACATCTAATCAGTGTCTGTCGTATATAGGCTCCTTAAACATGTCTCGCGCTCTTTCATTGATAATGGCTTGTAGTGCGAGTGCTTTATTGGTGCCTCGGCGTCGCAGCAATCATCTACCCGTCAGTCACCAAGATCATTCGGCGCTGGCGCACCAGAGGCGCCGCCGTAGTCTCTTCGCTTTTGACGGAGCGCTCTTCTCCTGAGCCCTTCTTGGTGGAGGTTCGGCGAGGGTCGGTTCCGCCCTCCCTGTCGGCACGACGCGGTTGGCTGCAGCAGTTCAGCTTAGGGAGCATCGTCGTCACCAAGCCCGAGGTACTGCGCTGCATAATACCGCACTGAGGCAAGAACAAAAAAATGTGCTGCGTTGTCCAGCCGCTAACGTGATTCGCTTTCGAAGGTATGCGATGTGCTAACCTCCGCTGTTTGGAGAGTAATGAACAGTTCGGTGGTAACTGTTGTAACTTCAAGCACCGGCATTCGTTTGTTTTGTAAGTTGGACTTCTTAATACTAAACCGCAAAAATGTTTTCTATTTTTCTTTCTTTTTTTTCTCCTACGCTCTCTGATGTTGACACATATCAAAATAAATAAATATAATAATGATAATAAACCTCGTGTGTATGCGTTAAAACTGTTAACTTGGCAGTGAAGCTCCGTGTTTGTATGTTATAACGTTTTTAAAAATTTGCAGTTCGGGGCACGTCCCACATACTTGTCGGCTCACACTCTGAAAGAACTGCGTACAAAGAAGATATACGTGGCGTTCCTGGCGGTTCACGCTCCGTGCACAAACTGCAGTTAAATATCTGGAGGAATTTCCACACTGACACATTCGTGGCGTATCTCGTACCGCGAACTACGCTGCTGTGACGAATACACTGCTAACATTGTTGCTTATGTGCATGCAGGAAGACCGCATCTACACGATGACTGACGCAACTCCATGGACTCCGCTCCTGTCATTGTGCACGGAACCCAAGCCAGCTCGAATTCCCGCAGATCATTATAAATAAGTAAGCTCCCGAGGCCTTTAGATGTCTGCTAGACATTATCAAACTATTTTGTCGCTTCGTGCGGCTATATAACAGGATCTTGTAATAGCCTTCCACTGCCATTTCATACCGACAACACCTTGAATGTTGGCACTGATTAGCACCTATACAGTGCTGCACGTAATAAGCAGAGGCAAACTATGTAGTGCGAGATCGGTGAGAGCGTAGCCAGTATTTCTGTGGCCTGTGTTGCAGTTCCAAGGTGGCAGCCGTCAGCTGTAATGACAGTGACCGCGAGCTGTTCTGCCTTGGTAGTTGCCAAGCCGAGGAGAGGCTGGTGCGCGTGCTCCGTCTGCGCCAACAGGACGTTCGCTGGCACACCACCCGACTCACCCTGGCACGGTACGTGTGCCGCGCATGCGCATCGCTGTCCACCACTTAATCTAGCGTATATCTATGCCGCTGAAAGTGCATGCACACGATGGACCGAATTTTTCGTCACCAACAACGTCCCTAAATTAGCAAGACAATGGGAACGTCGGTCACGGATTGCCGTCCGTCCGCGCCTCGCCTCTGGAAGGAAAGTGAAAGAAACACGCACACAACTTGGCAGCCGAATCCACTACCTCCGCATGACGCGTTCAGTGTCATACTAGTTTAGCTACGGCGACCGGCAGTCCCTCCGTCCGCTTTCTTGCGATCAGTGGTGCGCCCCCTCGAGAAAAAAGATGCATGCATATTTCGGTTAAAATAATTTTTAAAAAGAATTTGCGCTTGTCGCTGCTCTTGTTTTGCTCGAATTTCGCGGAAAGATAGCATTTTATGGTCCGGACCGTGCAATGTAACACTTGCACAGTTACTTTCCGGGTTTTAAAGAAAAAAAAATTGAAGTTGCCTTCGTCTATGGCGAAGCTATAGCTGCTTCCAAAACTGCACTAGCATAAACATGTGCCGTCGCCTGTCGGCACGTGCGGAAATTAGCTTTTCTGGGAGGGTTGTCGCGTGTTTGAGGAGCGGGCAACCGCGACAACCATCCCGGAACGGCTGCTTTCCACAGCTCCGACCGGCGACGTACGGCATAAGTTTATGCGATAGCGTAGCCTTGGCAGCAGCTAGCTTCCCCATAAACAAAGGCAACTTTCAGTATCGTTTGTAAAAGCCCGGCAAGTAACTGTTAAAGAACAATCCGCACCTTAAAACGCCATGTTTCGGCAAAATTTGAACAAAATCAAAGCAACGGTAAGTGGACAATGTTTGTCTACTCTTTCAAGCAACGTATGCACGTCCTCTGTGAAGGGGAAGAACAAAATTAGCTTTCAAGAAGCCGTAGTGGCTAACCACGCACGTCTCACATAAAAGTGTTCAATGGCACCAAATGTTCAACGTTGCGAGCTACTTGCTCGATATTCACATGTCACATTCCAAATCACACTTCACGAGTAATCGTCGGTTAAAAACGAATTAGGTGTTTCCGCTCATATTGCTAACGACTGACATGTGCATAAAATCTTGACAGGTGAGCAGAGATAGCCGGCGCCATTCACGACTGTGGCGGAGCATGTGTAACGTTCTTTCAACCGCAGTCATCACGTAGTCATCAGGACTAGGTAATCCCCGTCCTGGTTTAAATGATAGACCATGCGGATGTTGTCGGTTCGGCAATCACCGGCGAAAAGTTGTCTTTTCTTTCCCTTCCCCTGTAGGAAAATGAAGCTTATCGCAGATTTACCTCTCATTCTTAATTCACTGAACATTTCAATTAAACCTCACTTCCCCAGAGCCTTCCTTGGCTTCGTTGTCTGTTGGCCTCGCAAAACGCCTGATCTCGCCCCCCGTGCAATTGGGAAGCTACAATAAAACATGGGGAAACATCAGAGGCGTGGTGACTAATTGAGCCCGGAAAGCTTGGATAGAGTGTGAACGCCTGCTGAGCACGGGAGCAAGAGTCCGGAGCTCCACAATGTCGAGCTTGCTTTTTAATGCGACAGTTGATGAAACGCTGTTCCATTGTGCATACACCAGTTCATCCTCTTCACTCTTCGCTCATGAAAACACACACGTGAAAAGGGAGAGCTTGTATACACTCGTGACCACCGTGTAAAAAGGAAGGTGATCCGACGGCGGCGCGAGGCGCGGCCACTTAGTGTGACTCTACGCACGCCGCTGCCGGAAGGGGCAGCACCTGTTCAGGGGGCCACTTTTTCGCTCGCTTTGCTGGCGCTTTTATGGAAACGCGCGGCAGAAGTGCTTTATTTCGATGAATATATGTCGTTCGCCTGCTTAAAACGACTCTACTTGGTTGGGGGAACGTCCCTTTATATTTCTGCCGACATTCCGATTGACTCCGACGTGGCGAGCAGCGGTAAGCGCAGCGCGCCGTCTGCTCGAGCAGACGACGCGTCTCTCTCGTGTTCGAAATGACGGTATTTTGACTGTAAGTGGCATGAAACCTTCTACCTGCTCAGGATTTGGCGTCCAAATAACGAAAAATTGCATATCTTTGGGTATGGGTGTTTAAATGCTGACGGAGGTCGTAAATTATCTACTGTTGTGCCACTTCTCCAAGGCCTCCTAAACACGTGCTGCCCCTAGCGGCGGCGCTCACTTCCGGTCACACGAAGTGGCCGCTCTCTCGCCCCAGCGCGGGCGCTCCGTCGGAGCACCTATCTTCTTCCACCGTGCTCGTGACTAACTTAACTGTCAAGGTCACATGCATACAGAAACGCCGCCCAAAACTGTGAGAGCGCAAAACGTCGTTCGTTTTTTTTAATTATTTCTGCTAATAGACTTATCAACGAGTGTATGCCTCTGCCGTACTCTTTCACGTGTCGCCAGTTTTATGGAGGTGTGATTATCATCAACCAGCTTTCCCCCAAGCCGCACGTCATTTTATGGCAGTTTGCATTTCGCTTCTCTTGGTTCAGCTCCTGGTGCCATCTGTAATGATCGACGATACGAATGCGCCGTAGTTTTGTGAGTTTAGAAATGACCAGAATATGCAAACGCAGCGCTTTGTCATGTCGCTTTCATAGACGCGTCCAATTGTATGCGCTGCTCTTCCACCACGAATGCTGACAGACTCGCAAGACTTTTTGCACTTGACTAAATGCAACATCTAGTTACCTACCCGATCAGTTAGCAGGCTTTAGGAGCTGTGCAGGACGGCGTTGCGTGGAGGAAAGACAAGAAAAATGGCGGTGTAAACTATATACATGTATACGGTGTGTGGCATTGGAATATAATTAGTCCACTTGCCGAACAAGCACAATATAGCAGCACACCATGAATCGGACTAGGCAGACCTGCATTGGTATTCGAGGTTCCCTAATGGTCATCGTCAACAAATTCTCAAAAAGGCTTCAAGAGTCAACTTATCCCTTATCCTTTAATGATATCATTAAATTGCACCCGAAGCGCCATTGACCTGTCTCTCCTGATGACCGACTTGGACTGCGCTTTCGTGGTATTGCTTCCGACCAGCTTAAGTTTCATTCATTAGCCTGCCTGAATGCAAAGTTTAAAATATTTTACCATCGGAGATTTTAGTAGCTAGCAGACTGCGTCCACTAAGCAAGAAAGTGTCTGCTTCGCAGAACCAACCTGGTCCATGACACGCATCCGATGTTGCTATGGGACGCACGCCATTCACACCGTGAAGGCCCAGTCGCAGGAGACACCACACCACCCGAAGGTTTGTAGATCTTTGAGTTTGTGTTTACTTCGCACAACTTGTAAGCATGGTGTGATGAGGAGGGTAGGAAAAAGCTGCGTTAGGGCCGCTTGACTGGCCCCATACTTCTGTAAAACCAGGATCATTGTACAAAAGTAAGCACACGTCTCAATATCAACGTAAAAAAGAAAAAAATATGCGAAAAATGCATTAACAACGCCTCTTGCACTCATTATAACATCACACAAAATTTTACTGAAGCGACTACAGACTAAAATGCTTTCCATCCCTTTGTTTCCTTCCTTCTTTCTTTCTATTATGCGCACGTGAAAAGACGTGCGTTGCGGCGGTGTGGACACATCTAAACAATGTTATTTTCGGCGTCAAAATGGCCGCTTTTGATGGCCAGAGAGGCGAACATAGGCGTCGTAAACTGTCTGAAAAGTGCTAAAATTTCCAAACAAAAGCATTCGCGAGCTACATGTGGGACAAAAACTTGAATGCTATAACGCGGGTGTGTGTTGTGAAAAGCACAGCAAATACGCAGAGCTTTTGTTCCACCTGTAGCTTGTTTGGGCTTAATGTGACACTAAAGAGAACCGTTAGGCTGTATTGGTGCATGGATTACAATTACGGAATACCGAACAGGTCAGCCTTAGCATAAGCTGAGGCTCTGTGAGCCAAGAAGGACTTAAAAACTGAATATAGTGGGAGGGGAAGGCGACTGCCACCTGCATTTACACGCACCACCTCACGGATTTCAACTGCGTTTGATCGCGGCTATACTAGTTCGTTTGTCAAAGACAGATTTCACTGCGCTCCTGAAAGTGCTATGCCTAATCCTAAATTCATGGCCACATTGATGTCATGAGCAATAAAAAAAGATAGGTACGGCTGTCAATGTTCTTCGTTAACGATCGGCGTTTTTCTGCCAAATATCAACGCAAATCAAGGTTAGAGAGCGTACACCGCTCTCGACTGATTTATTGTTTCCTGGTGAGAGGGCTTACGCGTCTTTCCACAGACCTCAATTTCATCATTTCATGCGCTTTTTCTTCATGCCTATTGAGTCGTGTGCACTCGCTATCTCTTTGACAGACCTGCAAAAGCCTGAACACTACCTGGTGACCGAGATGCAGCCTGGCTGGCGTCCGCTGACCTCTACAAGGTGATGACCCTTGTCTGCATGCAGTGGTGACGCGGCACTGAAATATAAGTTACACAAGCCGGTTATCTATGACCCGGCGACGCTCAGGCAACCACTAGCTGTTTTTTTCGTACACTATACCTTTTACAAAGGCGCAAAAGTCTCCCAATATATAGGTAACAAATGATCTTTGCCTTTAATAAATATGATATCTGACAGACCTGGCATGTTTGAATATTTTTCACCAGGCGCGATTGTTTATTAAAACTTACGTCGAATACAGCATACACGTGAACATTATCCGAAACCCAACAATATTGTTTAAAAGTTCCAAACCAGAAATAAATAAGTACAAAACTAATAGCAACATAAGCAATTACCAGAACCAATAGATATTGATTTCTAACATAGAATGAGGCTAATAAATCGCCTTCTTAGATTTTATTAAACAACTGCAAAGATGAAAGACATCTGTTATTGGAATTTCCAACTGAAACATAAAAAAATTTCAATGTATTTCGATTGTGATTTAGGCTTTTCATAAGAGTCGAGTGCGCTGATATAACTCGCGGTGCTGAATTTAAGTGTGTGCCCCTGGCAACTTTCGATAACGTTGACGCCGCCTTCATACGTAACGAAATATAACCGAAGCATTCGACCTTATTAGTATTTAGACTAAAGAACGATGGTTACCTATTAAACATGCAAATTGCACAGTTTATTTTACATGTTGCCGTGTTTGGAGTGTACGGCGCGTTTCCTGGTCGTTCCCCTGAGGTTAGACACACGCCGCGTGCGCAGTTCCCCGGTCCGACACCAGCCGTGAGTATCCTGGAGACGGCTTCCTGGGCATTGGCGACAGCCACGTCCGCGCTCGAATTCGAACACCGGCTGCCAGTGGTCGGCGCCGTGCTGGTCCGTCCCACGTGTTCGCCCCGCGTCGAGTTCACGCTCCGCGGACGTCTCGAACGGATATCCAGCGCAGGGTACAAGATCCGCTTTCAGGGACTCCAGATGGCCAGGATGACCATAGGTAAGGTTTCCTGTCCTATTGGACGCTTCCGCTGCACGGTGTTCCTTCTTCAAAGTGTCGAGGCCTGATTCACACAGCCGTCAAACCCCCCGTGCCGTCATCGTCACGGCACCTGCGCGTCCGTCATCAAACAGCGTTTCCTCGCCTGCTCCTCCTCGAAAATGACACGCTGATGACGTTGGCCGATGCTCTTAACGCCGTCATTTCTGATGATGATGGTTCGACGGCTGTTTGAATCGGGGCCGCTTTCCGCGGCAACCAAGTGGCTATGAGGTTCTGCTGCTGAGGTTGCGGGTTCGATTCCCCGTTGCAGCGACCGCATTCTGACGGGGACGGAATGCAAAAACACTCGTAATCCGAAATTAATCCGGAGTCTTCCACTATACGGTGTGCCTCAAAGCACTTACGGGAGGTGAACCCTTCAATTTAATGTGTGACATGACAGCGTTCTCTTTATGGCGGCTTCAAAACTACCTGACACTTCTCACAACCTTAATTCTTGGAAGTATTTGCATATCATGTTTACGTATGAGCAGGTGAAGTTTTGACGATTACTTATAAAAGGGTGCATCGTCACTTCGTGCCTAGGTTCCCAATTTTCTTCTGTACATTTTGTGACGCTATCGTACGTATGGCTGTCAGTGTTTTTTTAAATTGCGCAGAAATGATTGCTTTTCGAGGCGCATTTCACCGCGTAAACGACAGAGCCGTTACTATAGGTGCTTAAAGAAGAAGTCAAACAACACGTGTAGGCCGAAATGATGAGACTGATTTTATTGAGAGCTTGTGCAGACTCGTAGCGAAAATTTCCTGCTAAAGCCTATTTACTACAGTTTATAATAAACGTGTGGGAACTTAAGTTTATATTTGTCACGCACGTGTTTACGATATTACGCACGTTTACGAATGCACAAGAAGCGAAGGCGAGAGCTAACACGTTTTTCTTGAGGCAGGCAAGGAATGGCATACGCCAGGTGAGAAGCACGCTCTGATAGCAGGACCGAAAGTATGTTCCACTAATGAAATAAGTTACTGACGACGAAATTTAGTTTATCCATCCAAAAAACACTGTGGGAGATGCGCGAAATACGCGGACTGCGATCACTGCACCCAGTACATAAAGTATGCATTAGCTTGATCGCATGGTTAATATGACAGTATGCTTGTGTTTCAGATACGCAGATAGATCAGAAGGTTGAGCGCCCATTGAAATAAAAGGAGCAGTGCATAGACACGCAGACGGCCCCGGTCAACAGAAGGCATCTGCGAAGCTGGATATGTGTTATCGTTCTTTGTTGTTGTTTTTTTTTTGTCGTAAAAACGTTAATTTGTGGACAAGCAGATTACTTCGGGCCAGTAGCATATACAACTATTTACTCAACAGAAACTTATATGGGAATATATGGCTTCTATGCGAGTCTTTTTAAGGTTCGAAGTCGTGCAGATCAAGACGCGGAAAAATCACTCCGCGCCCTCATTTTCTGAGGGTCTCCTCTCTCTCTTTCGCTGTTTTCCAAACCCTCGCCATTCACGGTGTTTGTCTTCACCAATCAGTATTTTCCACTGAAAATATTCATTTGAGAGGCGTAGTAAGGCCATTATGTTCGAGAATATAAAGTTATACTGAAAAGGTATGGTCATGGCCACACAAGAGAGGTCAGTACCAGATCAGAGAAGATGCAGTCGAAATTCTGACAACGGGCAATTATCAAACGACCACAGGACAGGCTGTTATTCCGCGATTGTATGTTGAGCCTGCATACATGGTTCTCAGTTCCTCACCTTCAGTTTCTTCTCTCTCAGCGCCAACTGACGAGACAGCGTTAATGTTGACTTCGGACTACAGTGCACTATACGGTCCAAACCCCGTTATTGTAAACAAGCCGCTACATACCTTATTCCAGCACGCATGGGCTTAAGAAACCACTAGGGTATTTTCGTAGCTATAGTGAAGCGATGTACGGGCAACAGAATTTTGCATGGACATACATTTTTTTTCTTTTCGCATTGACCTGGGTCTCTACGTGGTACAAAACTGTGTGAATCTGTGCGCCTCTGTCCCACCGACTATATCCTCGCGTTCTGACTCCAAAACAAAACAATACACCGCATATCCACGAAGTGAATGATGATGAGTGGGCGAAGCACCCGGGGATCATTCGGGCAAAACGTTGGAAGCGTTCTGCGGAAACCGGAAGCTTGCGACAACATTGCGATTCATGTCAGTGTAAGTGCAACACAGGGATTAATTCGCGCCAGTCGTTACCATGCAGCAGCGCAAGGAGTGGAAACGGACTAGCGACGACAGCTTCACAATTTCCTCAGTATCGCTACCATGTGTCGTGGTCAATGCTCTTTTTTATCTCTATGAGCGGACATTTACGATATTTGGAGTTATTATTACGAGGTTTCTCAGTACTTTGCAGGTGAGAAGAATAACGCGAAATGTCGCGGCACAAAGGTCAACCATTTCTCGAATCCTGCAGAACAATGATTCTGGGTGCATATCTACCACCCAGGCATGTAACCAGGGGGGGGGGGGGGGGGGGTTAGGGGATTCTAAAAAAACCGAAATTATCACAGCGGCGATACACTGCTCAGCACAACTTATATATCATTATATGTACTACACGTCAATATATTAAAAGTTTATACTATCATATGTCAGCGCCGTGCTTGATTCACGCGCAAGAATAAGTAAATGGAAATATTTCAAAATGGCCGCCCTTGTCCCCTCAAAACCCTTTCTGAACGTCGTTCCTGGGTACGGCCCTGCGTAGATGGTTTGTTCTACACAGGGAAATACGCCAACACTTTTGCCCGAGCAGTGCCAATTCCTTATCGCGGCTCGTCGGGCGCTTTTTTCTTTTCACTTGTCTCGCTGACACAGACGCAAGTCCGGAGTACACTGAACTGAGCCGCCACCGTCAGTTCATCGTGGGTGAAGAAGAGTCATGTGTTCGGCAAGATTGCTTCCTTGCTGAGGCAAGTCGTCATCATCAAATAAGTGTCTGCTGATTTCGCGGAAAATAGAGATGGGGTCTGGAGCAACTGGGCTGAGATCTGGTTCACGGTAAAGATGTTTCCAGAGCAGCTTAAGATACCCAGCGCAGTTGCGTAATAACGTGTAAAGAATTTATACTACGCACGTTGTATTGCCATTTGTACTAGCTTATAGATATCTGGCATTAAATGTACCAGTGTCACTCACTCCTACAAGTGCCATATGTAGCACAGACTAAGCAATGACGATTACATGGAAGTTTCCGGCACCCTCTACGTTAACCACTTGTGACGACGCACATTTGCGAGCGGACGAGCTGCACAAGACCGTCCTCTTAAGCCACCCAATTGTTAACATTAATCGAAGAATTGTTTCACTTCACGTAAAGTAACAGTTCAAACCGATTGCGCGTATTGATCTCTTCACGTGAGACTAGAGCTGAGCTACTGGTATGTTGAAAATGGGGAGTCAAGCAGACGTATTTAACCCTATTACAAGTGGTCGAGTGTGACGCCTTTTCTTGTAAAATATCAACGGGTGAATTGGACAAGGCCCAGGTTATTTGTGAGATTTTTCTTGCGATCTTTTTTTTAGCATTCTCCTTATAAGATGATCATGATGTTACCCGCCCTTTTGATTTTGTGTGCTCCGGCTTTCTGCCGTGTCTGGTCTCACTCTCTGTGTGTGCGTGCATGTGTGTGTGCGCGCGTGTGTGTGTGTGTGTCGCCTCGATGAAAACTTCAGTGGAGAAGTCTACTTTATTGTCATGAAGGTCTCCCACGTCGTAACTGTTATTGTAGCGCGCACGGGCGCGCGTGTGCCTCGCTGATAACTTCGGTGGAGAAGTCTAATTTGTTGTCGTGAAGGTTAATTTATTGTCGTGAAGGTCGTGTCGCACGAAGTCAATGTCTGTCGTTTTCGAAGCCTTTGGGGCTGCATCTAATCCTCTTTATAAGTCTTGTACGAACTATCGTCCTTACTTACGGTGGAAAAAAAAATGTTCGTTCACTTTTTCTTTCTTCTTCTCTTTTGCTACAGGTTGTGTGGTGACACCGCCGCAGCCAGGCTTCCCGCTTCAAGCCGCTGACAAACGTAATTTGGCTTCACCACCTGGCTCATCTCTATCGCGACAGAGTGCCGAGACCAAGACTGCGCTCGTGTCATGGCTGCGTGTGCTCACCGTCGCCACGTCGGCCCAGGACGTGGCCTAGGAGACCGCCGATGTCCCCGCCAATGTCGCCGCCGGCCGCCATATCTTATGCGCCGTCGCCCCAAGCATCCCAAGCAGAACGCCCTGAGACCTGCCGACAAATCGGGCGGAATCAACCACCCCTCTACCACTGGGTCATCTCAGCAAAGGCAGTCCAGCGGTACCGACGGCATCGCATAGCGCTCAATAGGATGATACACTTTATTGATACTTTATTAAATAAAATCAACGCATATCCACGAAGTGAATAATGTTGAGTGGGGCGAAGCACTGGGGACTGTTATGTCGTAAGATCACCCGTGACATTGCCCCACTCGCGCATGTAAATGCGTGAAAACGCGGTGTACAGTATATACAATGTGTTTATTATTGCTCATAACGCGTATATCGTGTTGAGTTCCGGGTTGCATTTCGATTTCATTATTACTGTTTTATGGTCGGTGAAATGCAGAGCCAGTGGTTCTATTAGCGGATACATCCTAAAGTTTGCAAAGGCGAGATATATGCACGTTCCCGTCAGTGGTCGTGGGTTTCTTGTGGTCGTAAGAGATACACCGTAAGAGAGCAGCTTGTCGGCGTTGCCGCTTTGCCGCCGCTTCGCTCGCTCTCGAATCCGGGGTAGCTTGCTGTCGGCGTCGCCGGCGAGCCGCTGCTTCCCGCTCCCTCAAATCCGGGTCCGCTTGGCGTTCTTGCCGCTTTGCCGATGCTTCCCGCGCCTTCGCCGCGGGAGTAGATTGCTGTCTGCGTAGACGCTGAGCCACAGCATGCCGCGCCTTACGTTCGTCCATGGCAGAAAGAGATTGTGTGGTCTGGAACGCGCCATACGCAGCAGCGCCATCTCGTGTATAGACGTTGCAACGTTTCATCCATGACAGACAGATGGCGCGGCAGTCGATGTGAGCACGGACGACGGTATGGTGGCTAAAAGGGGAGGTGAGAGCAAAGCAGCCGTCGGAGAGCGCGGCGCGTGGCAGAAACGTCAGTGATGGCACTGACGCGGCCGCGGGAGAAAACAAAGCCAAGGGCAAGGATATGAAAGGATGGGAGGCCATTGTGAGGTCGGGGGCAGCTTTCAGTTGTGAAGGGGAAGAAAAGCGTCGAATTGGCTTTGCTGGGGATTCCAACATGCGTAAAGTAGAACCGGCGATAACAGAGAGGGTAGGTGCAGGCGAACGAGTCCAGGTTAGCGCGCTTCCGGGAAAGCCGATTAGAGAGGTGATAGCGAAGGCCAAGGAACGCATGTGGGACACAATGGAGGATAGACAACTAGTGGTGATAATGGGCGGAGTGATTGACGTACTGCAAGGGCGAGTGGCAGGGATCACGAAGCAAATAGCCAAAGGGGTCACCGACCTGCGGAATGTTTCGAAGGAAGTACAAATCGCGGTGTGCACAGTGCCAGAGGTTTAAAGGCAAGGTTATGAAATTGAAAACGCAGTTCTTGCAGTAAACAGGGAGATTTGTACGGTCATTGACATCAGCCGCGTAGTGCACCGAGCAGGCCGCGAAGGGGCTTTTGTGCTGGACAGGATACATTTTAGTAAATGTGTAGCAACACCGGACGTCGATTCGCGGCGCGAGCTATAGCTTTTTTAGGCGGGCCCCAGGCAATCAGGAAGCATGATTAAGTATTGAACGTAGCGAAACACCAGTAAAGGGCAGAATTAAACGACGAGGAGTCAGCAAAAGTCGCAGAAAGGATATGAATAGAGAAGGTAAAATTTGCTACTTTAACATGCAGGGTGTGTATCGTTGCGCTGCATTTGATGTAGCAACAAGCCGTCATCTGATGAGCGAGAGGGACGCCACCTTTATTTCAGGCTCGATTATATAGGCAGGCCCACACGTGTGACCAAGGAAAAAGAGAGAGGGCGTGTCTTGCGCGGAGTAACTAAAATAGAGAAGACTTCCGCGCATGTCTTATCACATGGCGGTACAACCTTCTTCTGAACAAAAAAAAAATCGAAAAAAGAAAAAAAAAGCATAATACGAACACTATTCAAGGCACTTGGTTAAAGTTCTGGTCGTATTGTAGCCGCGTGGGCGGCCGTCTCTGCCTGCTCGATCTTCTAGGCAGAAGAGCGGACGCTGAAGTCACCAAGATCATCGAGGTTGAAAGTTTCCTTTGTGGGTAAGAGATGCTGCTGGTTCCGCCTAATAAGTTTGTTCCCCTGGGTTAAAACGTTGTACGATCTCGGGTGCGTCTGACCAATAACTTGGGCTTTCTGCGACCAAGCTTTCCTCTTGATCCTCACGATTTGACCTTCAAGGGGTGGAAGCGGCCCTTTTGAACGATCACACTGGATGTGCTTTTGCACTTTCACCTTCTCTTGGACGTTGAAATCTGGCAAGGTTGACCTTAGTTGTCGTCCTCGCAAGAATTCTCCTGGTGACCGTCCACCTTTCAGAGGCGTATACCGGTAACTCAGGAGACCGCGAAGTGCACAGAGCAGGCCGCGAAGGGGCTTTTGTGTTGGACAGGATACATTTTAGTAAAAGTGTAGCAACACCGGTCGGACGTCGATTCGCGGCGCGAGCTATAGCTTTTTTAGGCGGGCCCCAGGCAACCAGGAAGCAGGATTAAGTATTGAACGTAGCGAAACACTAGTAAAGGGCAGAATTAAACGACGAGGAGTCAGGAAAAGACGCAGAAAGGATATGAATAGAGAAGGTAAAATTTGCTACTTTAACATGCAGGATGTGTATCGTTGCGCTGCATTTGATGTAACAACAAGCCGTCATCTGATGAGCGAAAAGGGACGCCACCTTTATTCCAGGCTCGATTATATAGGCAGGCCCACACGTGTGGCCAAGGAAAAAGAGATAGGGCGTGTGTTGCGTGGAGTAACTAAAATAGAGAAGACTTCCACGCATGTCTTATCACATGGTGATACAACCTTCTTCTGAGCAAAAGAAAAATCGAAAAAAGAAAAAAAAGGCATAATACGAACACTATTCAAGGCACTTGGTTAAAGTTCTGGTCGTATTGTAGCTGCGTGGGTGGCCGTCTCTGCCTGCTCGATCTTCTAGGCAGAAGAGCGGACGCTTGCGGTGTCACCTGAGGTGGGTTATCACCTGCACATGGTTGCGCTGTCACTTGCACGTCCTGTGTGGGGTTCTCGTCAGGATTCACTGGTGTAGCTGGCGTGGAGTGACGAACGTAATCGTCGCTCAGGTCACCAAGATCATCGAGGTTGAAAGTTTCCTTTGTGGGTAAGAGATGATGCTGGTTCCGCCTAATAAGCTTGTTCCCCTGGGTTAAAATGTTGTACAATCTCGGGTGCGTCTGACCAATAACTTGGCCTTTCTGCGACCAAGCTTTCCTCTTTATCCTCACGACTTGACCTTCAAGGGGTGGAAGCGGCCCTCAAGGGGTGGAAGCGGCCCTTTTGAACGATCACACTGGATGTGCTTTTGCACTTTCACTTTCTCTTGGACGTTGAAATCTGGCAAGGTTGACCTTAGTTGTCGTCCTTGCAACAATTCTCCTGGTGACCGTCCACCTTTCAGAGGCGGCTACCGGTAACACAGGAGACCCAGCCAGAAATCTTCGCCTGCTTCGTTCGTTTTCTTCAGAATCCGTTACACCACCTGAACTCCCTTCTCCGCCAAGTCGTTGGAACGAGGGTACTCCGGACTCGACGTCACATGTCGAAAGTCGTACTTTTCCGCTAGTTACATCATTGTCATAGTTACATTTCAAGTAACTATGACAATCATTCAAGTGTGACTCAACTTAAACTTGATCATTCCCTTCAACCGGCCATTGGCCATACGCCGTCATATGTCTCTCCCATGCCTGTTTTACAAGTACGTCTACAGCATTAAAATAGCCTCGTTACACCTTGAACGACCCCTTTTCACGTCACACAGGCTACATAATAACCTCAGCTTCACGCGTATCTTTGGCAATACGAACGCTTTTAACACATCTGCACTTTCACAAGCCATCCGCATGTGGAATGATCTTCCCGATGATATCACCTCTGATAAGAACCTTAAAAGATTTCGCCACAAGCTTGAGGTACATATTTTTTGTGAAATAGTGCTGTAACATGGTCTCGTTGTTTAAGTTCTTTTGTTTATTTTGCGATGTGTTGCGTTTTTGTTATGTTTTTTTTTCTTCACTTGCACTCAAAGGCTCTTTTAGTGCTTATTTGGGAAGCGTATTCTGTTGTGCTGCATTTTTTTCTTCACTTGTGTTGGAAACTTGTTTCACATTTTGCAATTTTCTCTGTTGCGTTGCGTTTTGATGTTCACTTGCATTGTAACCCTGTTCTATACTAGTTTGCTTGTGCTTTCATTGTATTAAGTAAAAAAAACCCTTACTCAATGCCCTTTGGGTCTGTAAGGTATTTTCAAATAAATAAATACTAGGTGAATTGTCAGTTCTCTCAAGAAGCTGCTTGTTGTATCTGTGACCATCGTTGAAATGTTGGCGGTTGCACGCGAGTAACATCGGCACAGAAAATCGCAAAAGAGAGTTCGCGCTACAGCGGACAGCAATCTGCGCAATCATCTCATCAGATTTCGTTGATCCTCATTCCAGCGTCTCATCTATCTAGTTTTTCACTCTATCTCGCTTGTACCGTACGAAGACTAGCAGTAAAGAAGAACGGACCCGGGGCTGTCCTCACACTCCTATGGTCATATGTACGGTATGGTCATATGGGCCAGGATAAAGTAAAACTATTCAAATGGGTTTTTATTCCAAATCCGTCATTAGCCATCCCTTATACGTCAAAATGGCTCGGGCTTGGCCCACATGGGTGGGCGCAGCGCCCATGTGGGCGCTGCGCCCACCCATGTCGGAGGCCCAATGGCGGATTTGGAATCAAAACTAATTGGAATATTTTATAGCGATAGCGTTTATATGGACACTCCAAAGCGGATTTCTGCCGTCGGCGTCGTCGTGAGGTTCTGTATGACGTCAACGGCGATGAAATTGTCGCTGCGCTCCGGGCGCTGTATGTGCCAGTGAAAGCACGCGAGGGACGCGCGCTTTCACGGGGAGCGAACGCACGTCGGAGAGCAAAAGCGAGTTAGGCGCCGTGCTCAGTGAAGGGATGCAGAATTAAGTGTCTCTTTCCTCCTCTACAATCACTATATATAGAGAGCAAATGCGACTTTTCCGTCGCGCGAGAGGCCGTGGGGGGGAGGGGTGGCGGGAGGGAGGGCAGGCAACGTTTAGCTGTGGCACCAAATGCGTATTTATATAAAAACGTTGCGAGGCGAGAAGGTGGGTAAGATTTCCGACGCAACTGGACGAGTGTCCCATTCTGATCTCGTCAAAAACCTCCGAGCCGCCCCCAGAGGCACCGGCAACAGTCGCCAACGCCGCGCGCGTACGGTGCGAACGCCGGCAAAAATCCCGACGGCATCGACAACAGTTCTGCGCGTTGCTGGTGCTGCTGCATGTCCAAGTTTATAGAGCTGATAAAACTACTATCCTTACTGCGCACAGCTCTCTACTAATTTGCTATCGCAATTGATGCTTCGCCTTTCGGGTGAAACTGCGACAATTTTTCTCCTTATCCCGGTCATGGGTCTCTATAGGCACCGGGCGCGGGATGAATTTGGACCGGTGGCGCCTTCATGCGGTGGCGCGCGAATGTAATGGCATGTGGCGGCCGGGCCGCGCGCAGCAGGCGCTGCCGTGAAACCAAGTCTGATCAAACATGTTGCGTTTTTGGGTGCACCAACAGTTACTGAAACATGACTGAAGCTAGTTAGGCCATTCAATTTAACCGTTGTTCATCGCGGCATCGCGTTTTTCAGGCGGAAAGTCTCTATGTGCGGTCTGTATATAGACAACGGCGCGTTCAGTGCTCAGAAATTGAAACGCGATACTCGAATCGCATGGTCGCCAGCGCTTTTTGCACTGACTGTAAGCGCTGGGGACGCCAAACTGATGCATTGTGGTGTAGAGTGAAAACGAGAACCTTCGTAACGCACTATGACTGCATTTTGTCCCACAGCGCTCACCTGTGGCACGAAAAGTGGAAAAAAAAAAACGGCGGCAGCCGCGCGCTGCCGGCGCTTCAATCGCCGGGCACTGTACATTTCCGACGCTGATTTGCTATTGTCTAGTTGTTCTAACGTTAATAAAAGAGCAGTTCATACGCAAGAGCTTCGTGTCCCACTTGCGTGTCTTCTCCGCAGTGTAACGGCTGCGGAACTTGGGCACCGAAGGCGAACACACAGATTTGTAGTCATTTTGCCGTCTTATCAGTGTATCAGTCTTCCTTTTAATGTACAGTTTCCTTCCTAGCAATTCCCAACTCTGGTTGCGTCCGGCACATGACTGTGCTATGCATCGATGGTGAACGCCAATGCAGGGGCGTGTTCACACTCGCCGCCACTGACGGCTCCCGTCGCGCTAAGCTGTATAAAATGGGCCGTGACTGAAGATTGGGCTAGCTTATAAGCAATTAAGAATGGGGAGGCATTGCAAAGATAAAAGAACTACAACGGACAGAGAACGGGAACTTACTGACACATGTGCGATCGGTGAAGCAGCTCAAGAAACAGGAAGACGTATGTCTCCTTTTTTTTCTGTCCATAATTTTTGGTTATTCGCATATTTCCATGATTAAATACGCGGTAATGTTAAAGCGCAAAGCAAAATAACATCTGGAATATAACAGCTGGAGTTCCACGTCTTAGCTTGCCGCGGTGAGCTCCGTTCGCGTGGTGCATTTGCATCGCAATTTGCGCTCGTTTTCTGCTTTATATACTACCTGATGCCACGAATGTGATCTGCCTCGTACAAGTGACGACCTTTCTCAAAAGCAGACACACGAAAATGCGTTTTCCGTTGCGTCAGCCCTTAAAACCCGCAGTGCCAAATAACTGGAAGCACCGAGCGCCTTCGTCCCGTCGTCTGCTTCACATGCCAGTGCTCTGACGGCTGCCGTTCGCGGCGCTGTTCGCCAGTATATCACCGGCGCGCCGCTGGCGCCTTACAACGGCCGCCCGGTGCCTATAGCATAGATGGTAACGTTTCACATATGAGGTAAAACAAGGGCTACGTAAGCTGTTTTCGGCTTAAACCATCTATAGACAGGTATACAAATATGACAGTCGAGACTCTTCGCGGCTGAGATTTAACATAATTTAAATGAACACTGAAATAGAAAACAATATTTGACTGTATTAGTAGATCACTCTTACACAACAGCAAAGAAAAACACATAAACAAAAAAGGCTGCTCTTACTTTTATAAGACGCCTGGTAAGTCAGAGAAGAAGCAAACACGAAACATGGGTGGCGTGGCGCTGCCGCCTTGAAGTTCTCCGCACCAGATCTCCGTGACGGCATGTATGTCGACGAACATCTGCTCGGACCGGGTAAAAGTGTTATCGTTAAGGACTCACACTATTGTATTCTAACATTGCCAAATATTGAACTTAGCAAGCCTCAAGAACGTTTACTGAACCACTACGTCCCAAATACGGAAAAACACATTGAAATCGCTAACGAGCCATTGACGTACTAGCGTTCGCATTTCGGTGGGAAATTCAATAAACGATACGTTGATCATTTTCCTCACTGATAGCCAACTTATTACCGCAAGATATATTTTTTTTCTTTTTTCTTCCTGGGGGTTTACGTGCCAAAACCAGTTTTCATTATGAGGCATGCCGTAGTGGAGGGCTCTGGAAAACAATTTTGACCACATGGGGTTCCTTAACGTGCACTACAACGCAAGCACACGGGCGTTTTTGCATTTCGCCTCCATCGAAATGCGGCCGCCGCGGCCGGGATTCGATCCAGCGATCTCGTGCTCCACAAGATATAGCAAAAATGGAATATGCGGACGCGTACACTTCGGCTCTCGCTTTAACCAACGTTTTCGCGACCCTTTTCTGTGGTTTTAACGTTATATTTGTTCACATTGACTTTCTGAATAGACATGGACTCTGTGGACACTTTTGGACGTAGTGAGTGCTTTTTCTCACGTTTTTCATCGTCGCTCGGCCGCCGCCTCGCTAACCCTTACGACGGCAATCTTCACTCCGACGTGGCGCGCGCTCACTAGCGCAGCGCAGCAGCTGGCATGCTGCACTCTTCCACGCATTTTCACGCTTAACAATGGATTATCAAGTGTCGGAGGAGGACGTTGTCCGGGAGGACATCACACCAGATCAAGGTTGGCAAATCGCAACGTCTCGCCAAGCAGTAGCTCAAAATGTAGGCGCCAAATCTGCACCGCCATATGGCACTTTGAAACGCGGAGAGCATAAGCCCCGCGCTAGAGAAAACGCCAAAAACAACATCATCCGAGTGAGCAGAATACCGAAACTGCCAAAGGACGATACCCGCATCATCATCAGACCCACAGGGAGACTTAGTATCGCTTGGGCCCAGCGGTAGTCACCGACGCCATTTCCACCTCGACCGGTCTCAGCCCTGTGGACCACACGCGGACACGCTTTGCCCGAACAACAAACAGAAAATCTTAGTGGCGAGCATGCCGAAAAGAGAAAACGCTAACTGCTACGTACAGGTAAAACAAATCTTCATGCAAAGTAAATGGTTATGCGCAAGCTAAACACGGACACAGTAATATACACGGACGGAAATCTTCATCGCTGACAAGACCTATGAAGTTAGTGCCTACGAAGCGGCATCGTACTCTACGTGTAAAGGCGTCATCCGGGGGAGTCCTGTGCAAGACGGTTCGGCGGACATCGATGTAAAGATTGTCAACGACAGAAACCCACTAGTCCTGGCCGCCAAGTGCATCGGCAATACCACCGCAGTAACCGTGGCCTTCGATGGACACCGCGTGCCCAATTTCGTGCGATACGAGTCGGTACTGCCGCAATGCATATTGTACCGCAGGCAGATCGATTTATGCTACGCCTGCGGCCGGCTCGGCCATCGCGCACACGTTTGCCCCAACCCCGAAGACATTATCTGCCGAGGCTACATTCCCTACGTTGTGCGAAGACGACGATGGGAGCGAGCACGGTTGATGCGAGACGACGACGACTGTGCTACAGCGTTCAACCCAGCCGCCGACGACGGTGGTCGATCCGTTGCCAACCGATCCAGGTCCCGATCCGGTGACCGTTCCGGGAGCCGCTCAAGGCGTGGATCGAGGTCCCGGAGCCGTCATCGGGCCTATTCCCGTGGTGCGCCACGCGAGGCCCCCACCGGATCTGCATCCATATCCCGTCCTGGGTGCCGCTTGGGCTCCCGTTCCGGGCCCCGCCCCGGCACATCCGGTGCCACCCGTCAACGATCGGCGAGCCCTCCGGCACCATCATCGGCAGGCAACGCCAACAAGAATAACAGAGGCACCCTCACTTGGGCGGACATCGCCCGAGGAAGAGGAAACTACCTCACAGGTAGGGTCGCGATCACTCCCAGAGCACGTTACTCACACCACATCCGAGATAACATTCCTGAAGCGCGAAAACGCAATTATGAAAGAAATGATACACAAACTCACGGCCACCATCGCCGAACTGAAAAACGACAGGCGCGTGCGCGCCGCTACACCCGCCACTGACAACACCGGCAATGCACACACCCCGTCGCCGCTAGAACCCGATGGTGAGAACGA